>NC_056563.1:2036233-2040874 GCF_013358625.1 Macadamia integrifolia | reverse complement strand
GCTGGTCTGGCCCGACAGTCTTTCGCATAATACCCATATGAATGGCAATTGAAGCAACGAATCTGAGATGTCAGAACCGGAGCGGGGCCCCTCTACACTTGGCCCATTGCAGATGGAGGTCGAGGTGGCCTTGGAGCCGTAGGTGCCACACTAGTGTTCGGGCGAAAAGAGGTGGAACCCGAACCACCAACTGGCTTAGGAGGGTAGCCAGATGGCCTATAGGGCTGCCTATACATAGGCCCAGAACCGTATGATCCGCAGTATGCCTTGGAGGAATTTCCCATATCTGGGAATGGATTTATTCTCTTCCACAGTCCAGGGGTGAGGGACTGTTCACCCTTTTGCTTATCTTCCATGGTCTTGGCCTTCTGCATAATCTGGCCATATTCGGTCAAATCTAAGACCTCAAGTACTGACCCAATAGAGGCTTTTAGGCCTTTTAGGAACCTTGCTGCCTTCTCTTCAGCTGTCCTCATATGCCTTGGGGCAAAATGGAACAAACTCTCGAATTGTTGTTAGTACTCAAGGACAGTCTTACCTCCTTGAGTTAAGGCCATGAACTCCGTCTCCTTTCGGTCTCTGAAACTGCGCGGATAATGGTTGTCCAAGAACAACTCCTTGAACTGCTCCCAAGTGGGTTCTGGATGAGCAGCCAACAATATAGGCTTGGAGGCTTGCCACCAAGAATTTGCCTCTTTCTTGAGTTGCAAACCAGCACAAATGAGTTTCTGTGCATCAGTGCACTCAAGCACCTCAAATATCTTCTCTAATTCTTGGATCCATTGATCCGGTTCCAGAGGATCACTCCCCACCTTAGAGAATACAGGTGGTAAGTTCCTCTTGAATGACTCCACTATCCTTGACGTATTACTCGTCGTCGGGAAGTTAGGAGCATAGGTAGGATAGTAGGAGTATGGAGGAGGCATCCCATATTGAGGAACACCGAATGGTGGGATTGGGGGTGTAACTCCCACTTGTGGTCCCGTTCCCGACCCTACAGGCAGGTCCTGTGGAGTGAGTACCCGGGGAGGTTGACCCGGTTGAGAAAAGTCCAACTGTTGCTGGATGGCAGTCATAAATGCTTGCTGTTGCTGAAGTATTTGTTGCTGAAAAGCTTGTTGGGACTGCTAAATTATTATAGCAACATCTCCCGGTGTAATGACCGGTGGAGGGTCCGGGAGCGTAGTCATAGGTGGGTCCCCATGTGCCCCACCCTGACCAAGGGTCTCTGGAGGTAGTGGAGGTGAGGTTTGCCCCACAGAGCGGGACCTCCTGGGATTTTATGGTCGACCGACCGGACGAGGACCCCGCGAGGTACCTCAGGCATTACTACCGGATCTAGTACGTACCATCGTATCCCTATACCTGGAACACATCACACACCATATTGGTTAAACACCGTAGAATTGATTTCGGCACACAATCATATGCCATTACATGAGGTGTTGTAGTGTATGATAGCCTGTAAATAATCGCAGCTCAATTCCAAGATACAGGGCAAAGGCCCCAACAGATATGTCAATGGTCCCACTTGACCATAGCACATTAATCATAGGAATAAAATCAATAGTGAAAATCAATGAAATCATGCTAGGAGGAGAGAAGGGGAAAAAATTTTTTCAAAATTCCCCAATTTTCACAACCGGTGGGCTGCACCGACGGGTAGGGGCCCGCCGGTTGAGCCCGCCGGTCCTAGTGCCTCACACCGGCGGGTGGCACCGGCGGGTAGGGGCCCCTAGTTGTACCCGCCGGTCTTGCCCGTGTAAAAACACGAACAGGGCCCTACAGGCCTTGTTCTATCTTGTCTCTTTCCCCATCTCCTTTCTCTTTCTTCCTTTCTTCCTTGGGCGATCTTGGAGGTCTCCTCGGCGCTTCTACTCGTGAGTCTACTCATCCACTTGGCACTTTAGAGAAGAGTCAACTCACCCTCATTCAAGTAAGTTCCTCCTTCTTTTCTTAGAATTTCCATTTGGGGTAGAATGCATCCATAAGGTTTACTTTCTAGGTTTCCTTTTCATATTTTTCACCATAGAATAGTATTTCCATGTGATTGTGATGCTTCTACTGTGGTCATTTGTAGTTTATAGGAATTTTATCTCTTCATTTGGAGAAAACCCCAAATCGTGCCCTAGGTTTCCAAATTTGGGGGTTTCTTGAATTTTTTACTCCTTTTCTCCAATTGATAACTCCTCTGTGATGCATTCCATTTGATTTGTGCTAGATATGCTTTAGATTGCATGAATCATCCATTATGCTTGGAATCCCCATGTATTTCCATGAAAATACCTCTTTTTGTATTGGTTTCCTTGATTTTCATCCCATACTTGTATTCATGGAACTCCATAGTCTATTTGGGTATGTTCTTGCACTTTCGTGATCCCACTACTACGTCATTTCGTCTTAGTCCTATGGTTTTCGGTTGTTCTCCATTATGTTCGAATTTGCGCATTGGACTTGAATTCCCTCGTTTTATTTGTGCTCTTTGCTTTTGCTATCATTTTTTCTGTTTTGGCATGTTTCTCTGCGTTGTCACCTACCGTGCATCATATCCATTAGCTCCCTATCGTTTCTAGCTTGTCACCGTTCCCATTTTGCATGAATTTGGTTTTGGATTTCCCCTTTCTAATGTTGCTGTCAGTTTCCTTGCTGTACTCACCCTATTTTCTTTTCTTCTTGCCAGGATGTCATCTCGCACCGGTAAAGGACCATCATCCTCTGGCGTACGACGCAAGACCACCGCTTCTAAGCGGAAGAGTACGGAGACTAGCTCTTCAGCCCCTCGCACAGGGAGACCCGGACCTGCCCGGTCTGACCCTTCAGACTATGATGAGGAGCACTTCCTTAGTGCAGAGGCAGCAGCCAACTGGCCTAACTTCCTGAAGGGGTCAGTGATGATGGAGAAGACCGTGGTAGTCGAGGACTTCCACAAGGCTAGGCTTTAGGAGAGGTTCTCAGCATTGGGCTGGGACTCTATTCTTCATGTAGACCGACCATGCTACGAGCAGCTAGTCCGTCGGCTCTACTGCAACCTGGAGGTGTTGTATCTGTACGGGGAGTTCACCATTAGCAGCTTGGTGAAGGGGGTGGACATCCAGTTGACGGTGGGCACCTTGGCCAGCATCCTGGGTATATCAGCGGCTGGACACCGATACTACAGTCCTCCCAGGAGTAAGCCTCTAGGACCGTTCATGAGCCTGGCGACGCCGGACTTCATCTACGAGACTATCTACGGTAGCAGCACCTGTCCGGAGTCCGAGACGTCTTTCTACCCTGAGGTTAGCTTATTTGCCCGCTTGGTCCAGTTCAACCTGCTCCCCAAAGGATGTCATCGGAACCAGGTGGGTTTCATGGCGGCTTTCATCGCTTTCTGCATCTTCACAGCCGTAGAGGGAGGCGGCGAGCACTTGTGCCTCCCCTACATCATTCTCAGGACGATGGAGCACCACGTTTCCCACCCTGAGGATGGAGGATTCCCCTATGGTAGGATCCTCACCAGGATCTTCGAGTTCTTTGGGGTGGACTTGAGGGGCGATGAGGGGAAGACTCCGGCTGATAGGTTTGACCGGAGTAACCTCCTGAGGATGGGTCTCCAGACCCTCATGGATTCACCTCCGAGATCAGGAGCTCAGAGAGGTAGGGGTAGGAGGGCTGCCCCTATGGAGGATGTCCCCATGGAGGAGGAGTCCAGTGAGGAGGACGAGGACTACGTTCCTCAGGACGAGGAGGAGGATCTGATGGGTGGTGGCATCCCTGAGGAGGCGCCTCAGGAGTCGAGAGGTCCTGGCCCTAGTTCTTCCAGAGCTGCAGCCTCACCACCTGGAGCCCCACCACCTGGGAGTGGTGCCTACGACTTCGAGGGCATGACATCCTCCATGCGTGCCTTGCAGGATGGCCAGGTTCAGCTACTGAGACGGCTGGACGAGATTGCCTCCAGGGAGGAACGCATCTTGGAGAGGCAGGCTACCTTGGAGGATTCCTTCCTCCGGCTGGGTCAGGACTTAGACACCACGGCCAACGCTATCTCAGCAGATTTTGGCCGGCTTCGGAGGGAGGTACGGCTGGTGAACGCGAGGTTCGATTATTACGATCACCACCTCAACGTCAACTCTAGGCCTCCGGCGAACGTGGTGATCATCGATGATGACAACGACGACCAGTGAGGGCTTGGCTCGCCCACACCAGCTGTTTACCTGTTTTCTCTTTTTATAGACCTTGTTATATATTTCATTTCTTATCATTCCTTGTATTCACGCTGTAACTGGTTTCATTTATGGAATGATATATTTTTGGATAGTGAATTTTTGTGGTGAATTCATATGTGGAGTACTTGTGTGGTTTGGTGGTGATGTATTTTGCTATCTGTGATCTTTGTTATATTATATTATCTGTTGTTTATCAGGTATTTGTGTAAAATTTTTGGAAATCCCATTTTACGCCGTTATGCTACCGAAATTTTGTCGAAATAGTACTCTATAGGTTATATCACCAACCTAATCCCCTTTTATCTATACGCACGCATGCCATGAATGCAACATATAATGCAACCCATTTTTATACTTTCTTTCTTTGGCTTTTAATCTTTAAAGCTTTTATATTAACCCAACCCCATTTCCCTATTATAGAGTCTACGGGATTCTAATG
>NC_056563.1:2009142-2035583 GCF_013358625.1 Macadamia integrifolia | reverse complement strand
AGAAATGTAAATGACTGAAAATAAAGGTGCTGACTCCAGCAATTTAAAAGCAGTACGATTGGCCCTCTTGAATGTACCACCGGGGTTGCCGACTGTCCTATATGACCCGTCGGGCGTTATGTCTAACCGCCACAGTGACCCGACGACCGCGACCACTGCTTCCCCCCAAATGATAACCCAACACCTTAACCCCTGTTGGGAAGGGTCGTAGCATGGGATGGTGAAAATCCTAATACCGCATGCTCCTATATGACAATAGTACGATTGCATAGTGCCACCGTGTCCCATTCCACGGGCCACCAATACACTCGTCTCCAAGCCGACTATGGCATCTAGTCTATCAATGCAACATGCACAATGATGTCCACATTAAATATATAAACATCTCATTCAATTGGCATTTGGAAAGTAAACATAGCACATATGCACATCAATGTGTGGGATGACAAGACTACATAGCATATTCATGATGGCATGACTAGACTAGATATATTTAAATGAATGCCAAAAAATGCCTTGAAACAAGGCCAAACGTCCTCTCCCCACTTACTTGTAGTGTACAAGGATTCCCGTTCGGTACGGGTGAGATCCGGTGCGAATCGGGTAGGATTTGGTGAACCTAACATAATTGAGCGGGGTTAGTACTTCACCATTTTAGGATCAAAATTAATGAAATCCGATGAAAAAATCGTGTTTAGAACGTCAAAAGAAGGTCACACGTCTGATTTGGGTTCAATCGGACATAAGGATCACCCTCGGGGCCACACGGGTGGGTCAGACAGGTGGGTAGTCTGGCCCACCGGTCCTACCCACCGGTTGGGACCGGCGGGCCATACCCGCCGGTAGTACCCACCGGTTGTACCCGTCGGTTGGGCCAGGGGCCCCTGCTAGGACCGGCGGGTAGGGGCCCGTCGGTTGGGCCCGCCGGTTGGGCTCGAAGGCCCCCCTGCCTTCTCAGGTGGGTACCCACAGGCGGGTAAGGGCCCACCGGTTGTACCCACCGGTCTTGGCGGGAAACACCATGTTTCTTCCCAACTTTCTCCATTCTTTGGGGATTCAAATGGGGCTTTTCTCAACCCATTCTCCACACCTTCAATGTCTTATAGGATGGTTCTAACCTAGATCTAGGTTAGATTCAAGTGATGGGAAACCATCTTACCTTCTTTGCTCAAGAACGACTTCAAACTCTCCAAATTACTTCAAACTCACAATGCTTCTTCCACCTTGTCAATGTCTCTTCAAATCCTTCAAGATCAACACATAAATCATCTATTAAACCTTAGATTCATCATTTCAAAGGGGATCTACAAGATCTCAAGAAACCATACTCGAATCAAGGGTTTAAAGCTTGGGTATGGTGAATGTTCACAAAACCTAACTTTGCTTACCTCTAACTGTAGATCTAGAGTTGAAGATCACTCTCCCGATGCCGGAATGGGAAGATCGAGCTTCGACGCCGCTGAAATCCCTCTTTTCTTCCTCTTCTTCTCTTCCCTTCTTCTTCCCTTTCTTTTCTCTCTCCTCTTTACTATTCTCACCAACGTACGGGTGACATAAATGGAAAGAAAAGAAAACATAAAGCTATATATATAATTCCTAATTAAGTGAATAGTGCACATGGATGGGTCACTCAGGTGGGTGGGTGTACCCACCTGAGGGCCAAACTTGGGATTTTGACCGGGTTCGGGCCTCGGTGCGAACCCCACCCCCGGCATACGATGTAGCATATGTATATACCTTAAAATATGGCTACAATACCTGCTTTATCCGTACATAGCCTTATGGTAGGTGCATGTACACGGCTTGGGCACTCCCGTCTCTTCTGGCACTGGCTCGGACTTGTCGGGCCAGCCGGTGTTTAAGGTCACCCAAGCCATCATAGCCCATAAGGAACCCGCTCTAATTTCCTCTGGCTCGGTTCCTGCATGGTCAAACCGGTTCAACCGCAAAATCAGACCGGGTTTAAGAAGTGGGGTATTACACTTGCCCTCTGAGATACATCCATAAGAGCTTGGAGACCCATCCTGCGTAGGTTTTCCCTGCTAAATTTGTCCGCTGGAGTCTTTCCCTTCTCACCACTCAAATCCACCCCAAAGAACTCGAAAACCCTGGTGAGGGTCCTACCATATGGGAAACCTCCATCCTCAAGATGTGTGGCATGATGCTCCATAGTCTTAAGTATAATGTAGGGCAAGTATAAATACTCGGCACCTCTCTCTAAGGCCTTGTAGATACAGAAGGCTATATAGGCTGCCATGAAGCCCACTTGGTTCCTATGACCTCCTCTAGAGAGCAAATTAAACGGAACCAAGCGAGCAAATACACAAGCCTCCGGGTTGAATGTCGTCTTGGAATCCGGACGCACCTTACTGCCACTAATGGTGTCGTAAATGTGGTCCTGCATCTCCGAACTTAAGGATGGGCCCACGGTCTTACTCCATGGGGGGTTATAGAATTGATGCCCAACTGGTGACATATCTAAAATACTAGCAAGGGTGTCCACAGTCAAATGAATGTTCACCCCCTTCACCATGCTGGTAATTGAGTACTCCCTATAGTAAGAGACCTCCAAATTACAATAAAATCTTCAAACCATGTGTTCATAGCATAGGCGGTCAATATTAAGGATGGACTACCAGCCTAGTGCAGTAAACCTCTCGTGTAGTTGAATCCTATTGAAATCACAAGTTACCATGGTTTTCTCCATCATCACAGACTTCTTTGGAAAGGTTTGCCAATTCGTTTCTGCCCTCAAACTCCGGAAGAGTCCCTCATCATAGTCTAGAGGATCTATGGGGGCATGTCCTTGTTGCCTTGTACGAATGGCTGAGGAACTACTCCCTACACCCTTCCATTTTTGAGTTGTGGCCCTACGTCTATTGGAAGAGGATGCAGGTTCCTTGCCCTTGCGAGAGGACATCCTAGTAAGAAAAGAGAAGAAATAATGATAAGTAAGAGTGTTGCATGATAAAGAAAGTAAATAGGAGGGTGAGCAAGCACATGTAAATGTATCTAAATACATAATGTGGATCATTATAAAATGAGGGGTGGTTAAGCCATGGAGAAATGAATAGGAGGAAATCCCTAAACATGGCATCCACTAGCATGTTGTAAAATAGAAAAGTAACAAAGGAGTATATGGCAAGTGCGAAGTGATGGAAAGCCTCATAAGAATTTCCTCAAGTGGGGTAATTGGTGCCAAATGATGGAAAGCCCCAATTTCAATGTGCAAGTTCAATCCAAGAGAATGAAAATCCCATAAAAGTGTAGAACTTAAAGCTTACATGTCAATGATAGTAATACCAATCATTATACAACCAAGAATATGCAAAAATTTCTATTATGACATTGAGGTGCAAGGAATGAGAGAGATTCAAAGTTGTTCACAAGTATGGATTCAAAGTGTAAGTCAAATATCATTGCACCAACAATTAATGGTAAGTGATTCAAAGTTGTTCACAAGTATGGAACGAAGTGAAGAGAATCATAGAAACCCCAGAATTTTTTTTTCTCGAGAAACCTAACACAAAATAGATGGATTTTCATAGAAATGAGATGAAATTGCAAGCATATACAAGTTTCCATGATCTTTCCAACAATGTAAGTGCAAATCAAGGATAAAAAATCCCATTTGAGTTGTTAGTCGGGGAGAAAGGAGAAGAAATAGAAGAAAACCCCAAATTGGAGAAATTAGGGCACAGTTTGGGATTTTCTCTCATAGATTGGGTAGTAAAGCCCAAAACTATGAATGAGTTGTAAAGGAAACATCATATTCTCATGGAATGATTATTCTATGGAAAGAAACATGAAAAAAATCAAGTTTTGGGAAGTATAAATGGATTCAACACCCAAAATATATGTTTCATGAAGAGAAATGGAGAAGAGACTTACTTGAGAGTGAAAGGCGCTTGAATCTTCCAAAATTCGTGGAATCATTGAGTGGAATCGTGAGTGGATGTGCCAAGTAACCCTCCAAAATCGCCCTGAGTTGAGCCAAGGTAGAAAAAGGGAGAAATGAGGATTGAAAGAGGCTTAAAAGCCCCTTTATTGTCCGCCTCGGGTTGGATCGGTGGGCCCCGACCCGAGCTGCCCGCCGGTGGTCTCCCGCCGGTGGCCACCCACCAGTTGGAAAAAAAAAAGTCGAGTGGGACCACCGTCCTACTTGTCGAAGCGCTAGCATAGTACTCTCGGGGCTAAACTGTGGCTGGATGCAAGACATCATACACTACAATACCCCGTGTTTCGGCATATGATTATATAAATTCTAAGGTACTTAACCAATGTTTTGTGTACGGTATGATCCAGATGCAAGGACACGATGGTACGCACTAGATTCGGTAGCAATGCTCAAGGAACCTCATATGGTCCTCGTCCTATCGGTCGATCACCAAATCCTCGAAGGTCCCGTTCTATGGGGGAAACCCACTTCCACAACCTCAAGAAACCCTTGACCAGGGTGTGGCACAAAGGAGCCCACCTTTGACCACACTTCTGGATCCTCCACCTGTCATCACTCCAAGTGATGTTGCGACCATAGTTCAGCAGTCACAGCAAGCCTTCCAGCAACAAATGCTCCAGTAGCAGCAGGCATTTATGATTACTATACAGCAACAGTTAGACCTTCCTCAACCCGGTCAACATCCTCGGATAATTACTCCACAAGACCCACCTGTAGGGTCTGGTATGGGACCACAAACTGGGGGTGCACCACGTGGTACAACACCACATAAGCAAGTCGAAGGTACACCTCCAATTCTGCCACTCAGCACTCCTCCATATATGGTGCCCCTTCCGTACCCTTACTATCCGGCATATGCACCCAATTACCCATCGACGAATAATACAACAAGGATAGTGGAATCTTTCAAGAGGAACTTGCCACCTGTATTCTCTAAGGTGGGGAGTGATACTCTAGAGCCAGACCAATGGATCCAAGAGCTGAAAAAGATATTTGAGGTAATTGAGTGCACTGAGGCACAGAAGCTTATTTGTGCAGGGCTGCAACTCAAGAATGAAGCCAACTCTTGGTGGCAAGCCTCTAAGCTTATATTATTTGCCGCACATCCGGAACCCACATGGGAGTAGTTCAAGGAGTTATTTTTGGCAAACTATTACCCTCGTAGCTTCAAAGACTGTAAAGAGATGGAATTCATAGCCTTGACTCAAGGGAATAAGACTATCCTTTAGTATCAGCAGCAGTTTGAAAGCTTGCTCCATTTTGCCCCTAGGCATATGAGGTCAGCTAAAGAAAACGCTGCAAGGTTTCTGAAGGGATTAAAGGCATCTATTGGGTCAGTGCTCGAGGTCTTAGATTTGACAAATTATGGCCAGATTGTGCAAAAAGCTAAAACTATGGAAGATAAGCAGAAGGGAGAGCAATCCCTCACACCTGGATTGTGGAAGAGGACTAATCCATTTCCAGACATGGGCAAGTCATCCAAGGTATACCGTGGGCCGTATCAGCCCTATAGGCCATCTGGCTACCTTCCTCGACTAGCTAGTGGTCCGGGCTCTACATCTTTTTGCCCAAACACTAGTACGGTGCCTACAGTTACAAGGCCACCCCATCCCCCATCTACATCAGGTCAAGTACAAAGGGGCCCTGCCCCAGTTTCGGTGTCACAGATCTGTTGCTTTAATTGCCACTCTTATGGGAAATTTTCCAAAGATTGTCGAGTCAGACCAGCCTTACCATCCAGTCAACTCGGGGGAATCAACTGCAAGGAAGAATGTATGCCTTATCAGCTGAGGAAGCTGAGGCCAGCACAGAAGTGGTAGCAGGTACATTTTAATTTAAGATTTTTCTTATGCTGAATTTTGATGACCTACTATACTTATATGCATTGTTGCATTAGGTGTTCTACCTATATCGAGTATACCAGCCGAGGTCTTGTTTGATTTAGGAGCTACACATTCGTTCATATCTAAGAGATTTGCTGAGAAACTTGGTATGTCGCCCAGGACACTAGGTCATGAGATGATTGTTAGTATGCCTACAGGCAAAGTTACACAGTTGAAGGAGGTGTATGGGCTGTGCCCAGTGGAAATCAGTGGAAAGAAATTGGATGCACAACTCATCAAATTCAACATGCAGAATTTTGACGTTATATTGGGCATGGATTGGTTGTCGGCCCATCGAGCAAATGTGTTGTGTGCCAAAAAATTAATTAGGGTGACAAATGATGAAGGGAAAGAACTGGTATACCAAGCAGATAAAACAAAACGGGATAGAAAAGTCCTCATCTCCACTCTTCAAGCGGTAAAGTTGTTGGAAAGTGGATGTCAGGGTTACTTAGCATCGATACTTGATGTTGATGCAAAGGTTACACCTCTAGAAGAGGTAGAGGTGGTTAAAGAATTTCCCGATGTCTTTCCAGATGATCTGATGCATCTACCACCTGATAGAGAGTTAGAATTTGCCATAGACTTGATTCTTGGAGCAGCTCTAGTGTCAAAAGCTCCATACAGGATGACACCAGCCGAATTGAGGGAGTTACAGATGCAGTTGCAAGAACTATTGGAGAAGGGGTTTATTTGCCCAAGTGTTTCACCTTGGGGTGCCCCAATATTGTTTGTCAAGAAGAAAGATGGCAGCTTGCGTATGTGCATCGATTATCGGGAATTGAATAAGCTAACCATTAAGAACTGGTATCCATTGCCATGCATTGATGATTTGTTTAACCAACTACAAGGTGTAAATGTATTTTTAAAGATAGACCTTAGGTTAGGCTATTATCAGCTTAAGATAAAGAGCGGTGACATACCCAAGACACAACTTTCAGGACTCGGTATGGTCACTATGAGTTCCTAGTGTTATCTTTTGGATTAACCAATGCACCGGCAGCATTCATGGATTTAATGAATCGAGTATTTCATGATGTCCTCGATAAATGGGTAATTATTTTTATTGATGACATCTTGATCTACTCTAAGATGGAAGAGGAGCATACTCAACACCTGAGGATGGTATTATAAAGGCTGAGAGAACAACAATTGTTTGCCAAATACAGTAAATGTGAATTTTGGCTTAAGCAAGTTGGATTCTTGGGACACGTAGTGTCTATAGATAGAATCGAGGTGGATCCTGATAAGTTGAAAGTAGTAGTAGAGTGGGAAAACCCCAAGAACGTTACAGAAATTAAAAGTTTCTTGGGTTTAGCAGGGTACTACCGGCACTTCATTGAGAATTTTGCTCGAATCTCAGCACCAATGACTAAGTTTACCAAAATGGGGGTAAAATTTAAATGGACAGAGGAATGTGAGAAGAGTTTTCAAGAATTGAAGAAAAGGTTGGTGTCAGCCCTTGCGTTGACCATCCCTGAAGGCACGAGTGGAATGACAGTCTACACTGATGCTTCTAAGGTCAGGTTGGGTTGTGTTCTCATACAACGCGGTAAGGTGATAGCGTATGCATCCTGACAACTAAAGGAATATGAGAAGAACTACCCTACTCATGACTTGGAACTAGCCGCAGTCATTTTTGCCCTAAATATTTGGAGACATTATTTGTATGGGGAGAAGTGCGAGATATACAGTGATCACAAAAGCCTTAAGTACTTTTTCACCCAAAGAGATTTGAATATGAGGCAGAGGAGATGGCTCGAGCTCATGAAGGACTATCACTGTGACATTCAGTATCATCCTGGCAAGGCTAATGTAGTGGCAGATGCATTGAGTTGGAAGGCACAGACTGTGTCACTCTCATACTTAGCAGTCAGCCCACAACTCGTACAAGAGGCAATGCTAATGGATGAAACCCTCTTATATGAAGGAGCAACCCTAGAGCTTGAACATCAACTAGAAAACATTAAATGGTTAACTGTATCCCTAGTAGCTCTATAGGTGCATCCATCTATTAGGCAAGAGGCCATAATGAAACAACCTTTGGATCCTGAGTTGCAACGGATCAAAGTTAAGATTCAAGAGCAAACAATGAATAACCCTGATTTCATTTTAGCCAGCGACGGAGCATTATTGTTTCGAGGTAGGTTGTGTGTGCCCGATGATTTGGAGATACAAGACAAGATAGTGCAGGAAGCACATAGCTCTAAGTACTCACTCCACCCAGGAAGTACAAAGATGTATAAGGACCTCAAATAAAACTACCGGTGGCCAAACATGAAAATCACAATAGCCCTATATATGGCGACTTGCCTTACATGCAAAAAAGTAAAAGCTAAGAGGCATCGACCTTATGGTACTCTTCAGTCACTCCCAATACCAGACTGGAAGTGGGATAGGATTACGATGGACTTTGTCACCAGACTACCACGCACACCTAAGGGGATGGATGCGATATGGGTGATAGTAGATCGGCTTACTAAGACTGCTCGTTTCATTCCCATCAAAACCAAATTCTCTATGGCCAAGTTAACACAACTTTATATGGATAACATAGTGCACTTACATGGAGTGCCAGTGAGGATTGTGTCAGATAGGGACCCAAGGTTCACTTTCAAATTTTGGAAAAGTTTCCAGCATGCTTTGGGATCACAAGTGAACTTGAGTACTGCTTTCCACCCACAGACTGATGGTCAGTCAGAGCGAACCATACAAATATTAGAAGACATGCTCAGGGCATGTGCAATGAAAATGTGTGGTAGTTGGAAAGAATATATACCCCTTATAGAGTTTGCCTATAACAACAGTTATCAAGCTACAATTGGGATGGCCCCATATGAGGCATTATATGGTAGGAAGTGTAGAACTCCTCTGTATTGGAATGAGGTAGGCAAACGCCGAATGTTATTCAAGAAAGGATTAAGGCAGCTCAGTCACGTCAAAAGAGCTATGCAGACACCCGCAGGAAAGACATTGAGTTTCAAGCAGGAGAAAAGGTTTTTCTCAAGATTTCTCCTACTAAAGGGTTGCATAGATTCCATAGAAAGGGTAAGTTGAGCCCGAGATACATTGGCCCATTTGAGATTTTGACTCGAGTTGGCTCAGTAGCCTACATGCTTGCTCTTCCTCGCTTGGAAATGTTCATAATGTATTCCATGTATCCATGCTGAAGCGATATGTTCATGATCCATCGCACGTGTTACCCATGGAACTAGAATATCTAGAAGCTGGTATGACCTATAGAGAACAGCCAACTGAAATCTTAGACCGAAAAGTGAAAATCCTTCGCAACTGCTCCATTCCCTTTGTGAAGGTGTAATGGGTTAACAATTCACTTGAAGAAGCATCTTGGTAGAAAGAAGATGAAATCCAAGCCAAGTACCCTCATGTTTTCGAACAACCAGGTACGCCAATTTCGAGGACAAATTTTTCAAAAAGGGGGGGAAAATGTGATACCCTACTTTTAAAACCTGGTTTACTTACACGGTTGACCCGGTTTAACCATGTAGGACCCGAACCAGAGAGGGTTAAGGCAGGTTCCTTATGGACCATGATGGCAAAGGTGACTTTGAACACAGGTTGGCCAGGCAAGTCCGAGTCAGTGTCAGAGGAGACAGGTGTACCCAAGCCATCTACATGCATATATCATAAGGCCATGCATGGGTAATGCTGGTATGTATCTGTATCCTAAAGTGTATACGTATTATATATCTCGTACCGAGAGTGAGATACATGTCGAGAGTCGAATTCCATCGAAATCTCAATTGTTTGGCTAAGTTTTGACCAATAGGTGGGTGGTCACAGGCGGGCGAACCCGCCCACCTGTGTGACCCACCCATGTGGCTACTAGATATTCTCTAGTATAAATAGTACTTATTGTGTCTTTTCCTTTTTCTCTTTTAATGCATTAAAGAGTTGGTGAGAAGAGTAAAGAAGAGAGAGAAGAAAGGAAGAAAAGAGAACAAAGAAGAAGAAAGGAAAAGAAAAAAAAAAAGAGGAAGAAATGATTTTAAGTGACGCCGAGGTTTGATCTTCTCATTCTGGCACCAGAAAAATGATCCCCAACACGAGACCTACGATTTGAGGTGAGCGAAGGCTATACTTCTTAAACTTTCACCAAACCCCAAGTGAAACCCTTGATTTGGGTAGAGTTCCTTGAGATCTTGTTAATCCCACTTGAGATGATGAATCTAAGGTTTAATAGATGGTCTATGTATTGATTTTGAAGGTTTAAAGAAGTGTTTACAAGATTTGAGAAGCATTGGTGATTTCTTGGGTTAAGAGGTGATTTTGGGGTTTTGGAAGAGTTCTTGAGCAAAGAGGGTAAGATTGCTTTTCAATCCTTAAATCTAACTTATATCTAGGTTAGAATCATCTTATAAGACCTTAGAGGTCTGGAAAATGTGATTGAAACAGCCCCATTTAGTTTTCCCAAGGTTGAAGAACGTTTCAAAGGTGAAAACCAATTTTTGCCCCCATAGGTGGGTGAAGACTCGCGGACGAAGCCCCTCGCCTGTAGGGGCCCACCTATTGGGACAGCACCTTATTTCCCACAGGCGGGCCCATCGGTTGAACCGATGGGCTATCTGGCCTGCTTGTTGGATCGATGGACGATGACAGGTTGGTTGTCTGGCCCACCTGTTGGCCCACCAATTGGATTTTTGAGCCCGAATGGGCCCAGAATGTGCGGGCAACCTTCTTTTATGATTTTAAATATGATTTAAATATCAAACCTCGTTATTTTTGACCCCAATGTGGTGAAATACTAACCTCATTCGCTTATGATAGGTTCCACTAGAATTTACATCTCTCAGGCCGGATCTCACCCGTACAGAACGTGAGCTTTTGTACCCAATAGGTAAGTGGGGAGAGGACATTTGACTTTGTTTTAAGGCTTGTTTTCCATCATTAAATTGTATCTAGACTAGTCATGTCATTATGCAAGTTATGTGTAGATTAGTCATCCTCGTATGCTATTCGCATGCATTGCTTGTGCATTCTAAACAAATGATTTATGATGTGTGTTGTGCCTTACATTCTCAATGTTACATGATTGATGTGCTTATGTGATGAACGGTTGGATTACTATGCATGATGCATTATTAGACTAGACGCCGTAGTCGGCTTGGAAACGAGTGCATTGGTGGTCCGTGGTATGGGACGCGGTGGCCCTATCCAATCGTACTTTGTCATATAGGAGCATGCGGTTCAAGATTATCATTCCCTGTGCTACGACCCTTCCCAACAAGGGTTGAGGTGTTGGATTATCACTTGGGGGAAAGCAGTGGTCGCGGTTGTCAGATCACTGTGGTGGTTAGACATACGCCCAGCTGGTCATTAGGACAGTCGGCAACCTCAGTGGTATATTTAAGAGGGCCAATCGTACTACTTTTAAATTGTCGGGGTCGGCACCTTTACTTTATGTCATTTACTTTTATGTTGAGAGCCGATAGTCGGCATGCTTTACTTTTCTGAGTACTCACGGTGGGCCTTCTCCGACAACCCTATGGGCGTATCGCGGGATGGAGTTTGTGACTCGTACCCAGGGCATACGCGCACTATGGTTGTGAGTAGCACATAACCTAAGACTTAGTAATGTTGTTTAGGTGGATAAGATTCAAAATGAATTACATAGCATATAGTGCATATGGATGTGGCTGTTTGTGTAGTCTTTCTTTTCACTTACTGAGCTAGTGAGCTCATCCCATGTGCACACCCATTTCAGATGATTTTACAGGTCACCCAACTGAAGATCAAGAGTCAGGCCCCACAGTCGAGTTTCCTATTGATGATTGGTGGGTCCCTGAGGAGTATGAAAATGGTGTAGATTGCATGTGCGAGGGCTGTGCTGCGGGACCGTAGTAATGACACTGTACAGGGTTTTGCTTTTTTATTTTGATGACCTCCCCTTTTGTGTACTTCATATGTAAATTGTTATTCTTTTTGTGTAAATATCATACCTGCAGGCCCACATGTACTTAGCTATATACCTGTAATTTGGGTATCAAGTCTATTGGGGATATTTACTAGTAATTTGAGTCTTTCGCTGAACTTTTGAACACTTATCTTAGATGTGGGTATGCTGTGGTGGGGTACTGTATCAGATGATCCTGGCAGGTTTGGGTTAACCGGAGTTAACTCGGTCACCGATCCGGATCTGTGTGAACGGGGTGTGACAAGTGTAGTAGTAGGCATGATTGACTTTTTGTCTCTCATTTTGAGAGTTTTTAGTCTTTCTTTTCTTGGCATTACACTGGTTTGAAGAGTGCCCATTTTTCTTACAAAAACTGCATTTTACATAAGAGGTGGAAGGTTGATAATCTTGGCCAGTCCTTCTTGGATTCTCAACTTGTTTTTCTTTTCTTCTAGACGGATCTTGTCCATTATATCCTAGTCCTTCTCTTTCATTTGGAACTTTTCATTGTGAACCAAGAAGGTTGTCGAGATTCTTTTGACCTTTAGTAAATGTACAAAGAGTAGTGGTCAACTTTGAGTTTTCTTCCTCAAGTTTACTCACTTTAGATGTTAAGGCATCTATACTATGGTTTAGTGTTTCAACCTCCTTTTCTAATATACTTTAGTCTGATTCTAATTTTAGACTTTCTTCATACAAAGCCTCGAAGGCTTCCTGAAGTTCTTCATTTGATTTGTTTAGAGAGGAGTCATTCAGGTTTTGGGGTGTTACCTCTTGTTCTTCATCTCCAAACTTCTTCTTCGGAGTCGCTTTTCTCTTCTTCATCACTTGAATCCCAAGTGGCAGCATAAACTTTCTTCTTTGGTTTTTGTGGGCATTCAGTTCTGAAGTGTCCAGATTTTCTACATTCAAAACATACAATATCTTTATATGAGATTTCCTTAGATTTGAATTTAGAATTACCTTTTTCTCCATAGGACTTTTCACCATGAGTTTTCTTGTATGGTACTCTTCCCTTCTTCTTGAGGATTTTGTTGAACTTCTTTATAATGAGAGATATTTCCTTTTCCACAACAAACTCTTCATCGTCCTCATCATCACTTACTTCCTCAATGGTTTGAGAAGTCTTCAATGATATAGTCTTTCTTTTGTTTTAAGGAGTAGGTTTATCTGCCTTTAGCTCCACTTCATGAGTTTGTAAGGATCCCAACAAGTAATCGAGGGATATTTTTGTTAGATCCTCAGCTTCTTCTATTGCAGTCTTCTTAGGTCTCTAAGCTGTTGGTAATGCCCTCAAGATTTTTCTAACTTTTTCAGCACTAGTGTAAGTCTTACCTAAGCCTTTAAGACTATTCACAATATCAATATAACGTGTAAACATTTCAATAATGGATTCATTCTCTTTCATAAAAAATGATTCATAATCGGAAACGAGTTGATCTACCTTTATTTCCTTTACCTCTTTCGTACCTTCGTGTGTGACTAGAAACATGTCCCAAATCTCTTTGGCCGTATCATATGCTATTACTCGGTTGAACTCTTGCTCGTTGAGAGCACACTAAAGAAACATGATGGCTCAAAAGTTGCATTGGATGAACACTATGTCTTTGGCAGTCCACCCCATCTCATCCTTCGGTACTTTCTTTCCTTCAACATATTTTGGATTACATAGGGTCCATTCTCTATGGCTCTCCACACAAGAATGTTATGTCCACAAAGAAAGTTTTTAAACCTACATTTCCAGAATGAGAAATTTCCTCCATTGAAGTAAGGGGATATTGAGGCATTCATTCCTTCTGGTGGTCCTTGGGGTGTGGCCATGGTCTTTGACTCACTTAAGACAAATTAGGCTTATATTTTTTAGCTCCCACTCTGATACTAATTGAAATAACCTAGAGGGGGTGAATTAGTTATACTAGTGGAGATTAAAATCTTTTCGAATATATTGAATTTCCAAATGTGATTGTGAATTAAAAATAATGTAGAATAAAATTTCATAATCACACTACACCGAGATTTATAATGGTTCGACTCAACCTGAGTCTAGTCCACTCCCTACAAGATCCTCTTGAAAGGTATTCCACTAGTTCTCCCTTTTAGTACAGTAAATAGGGAAGAAAACCTGTTACACAATCTCCTTTACAAGTAGAGAGGCGCCTTTACAATCTTTTTTACGGGTAGAGAAACACCCTTACAATCTCCTTTACAGGTAGAGAAGAACCCTTACAATCTTGATAGAACAAGAGAATCCTACACTAGCCTAAGTACAGTCTAGACAAGTGTAATAGAGAAAAGTGGAATAGTGTTTTTGAGTTACCCCATATGATGCATGCTATGAATATGAAATGAATAAAAACATGCACCTTAAATGTCTCCCTTTGGATATGAAGGATGATGGAGACTTCTAATTCGCACTTGAGTTCCTTGGAACTTGAGCTTTTAATCACAAAGTTGGAACTCGAAAGAACACAGCTTGACTTTCACTCAATGGCTTTGATAATGATTGTTTAATGCTCTCTTAATTATTAATTATAAAACCATTAGTGGGGTATTTATTTGTGAGAGGGTTGGGCTTAATTTGGGTAACAGTATCTCCAATTTTGGAATGAGTATAAACTCAAACGAGAAAAAGTTGCCTCAACTAGTAAGTACCAGTTGGATCCTGTAAGTACCGGATCATGTTACTGTTGGACAAATTATAGCCGTTAGACTCATAAAACTAGCCATTGTGTCCAAAATATAGTCATTTTAGGTGTTCAGGGGTCATCCGGTAGGTACCAGTTCAATCCAGTAAATACCGGATGGCCTCTGTTGTCCATGTCTAAGATGTATATCTCATCTGAAACCAATCCGACCAGCCAAAAGAGTATCCGGATCCATCCGGTATGTACTGATTCCATCTGGTAGGTACCGGATGGTCTCTGTTGGTCGTATCTGAGAAATTTTTCATCACAGAGGCTATCCGGTAGTTACCGGTTCAATCCGGTAAGTATCAAATGGTCTCTGTTTTGTGTTTTTTACTATCTATCAGACACGAACATGAGACCAACTTACTTAGGGTTTTCCTAATACATGTATGCATGAGTGTGGTGCATGCAAGTGTGTGTTTTTACAACCTATTCTAGAGACTTATCTTCAAGTCTTCTAGGCTTTGTGTCTTCGATCACTTGCATCAGGTCTTCGATCTTTGATGTGCTTCAAGTCTTCGATCTTCGATCACTTACATTAACTCTTCGATCTTCAATCTCTTGCTTTAAGTCTTCGGTCTTCGATGTGTTTTTCCATATTGTAGATCTAGAGGTCAAGCAACCTTGTGTCTCAATCCTTCACAACATACGTGGTATGAAAATGGTTAGTTGCACATTCACACTTGTTTGTTATCATCAAAACCATTATGGAGAGTGGTATCCCTAACATGTTCCTCAAAATCTCTCCTACCAAAGGGTTGCATAGATTCCACAGGAAGGGCAAGCTAAGTTTGAGGTACATTGGCCTATTTGAAATCTTGGCTGGAGTTGGCTCCGTAGCGTACATGTTGTCTCTTCCACCTTCCCTCAGCAATGTTCACAATGTGTTCCACGTGTCTATGCTAAAGTGGTACATCCATGATCCATCACATGTGCTGCCTATGGAACCTGAATATTTAGAAGCTGATATGACCTACGAGGAACAGCCTACTGAAATCCTAGACCAGAAAATAAAGACTCTTTGCAATCATTCCATCACTTTTGTGAAGGTTCGATGGGCTAATCATTCACTTGAAGAAGCGTCTTGGGAGAAAGAAGATGACATCTAAGCCAAGCATCCTCATTTTTTTGGACAACAAGGTACTACAATTTTGAGGATGAAATTTTAAAAAAGGGGGGGTAAATGTGATACCCTACTCTCTAAACCCGGTCTAATTTCCTGGTTGGCTCGATTTAGTCTTGCAGGACCAGAACCCGAGCAAGCCATTACAAGTATTTTATGGAATATGATGGCAGGAATGACTCTGAACTCAAGTTGGCCAGATGAGTTGGAGTCGGTGCCTAGTGAAGTCCATGTGCCCTAGCCGGACACTTGTACATATCATTGGGCCATGTAAGCATAATAAAGGTATGTGGTCGTATTCTATATTAAGTGCACTCATTAACCAATTACCAAGAGAGAAATACATGTCGGGGCCGAGCCCCATCGAAAATCCCAATGATTCGGCTAGGTTTTGGCCGATTGGTGGGTGGTCATGGATGGGTTAGACCCACCAGTGTGACCTACCACTCTGGTCACTAGAAATTTTGACCCAAGTATAAATAGCATTTATTACCTTTCTTTCTTTCATTTATTGTTTTACATGGTGGGTGAGAAAAGTAAAGAAGAGAGAAAAAGAGAAGAAAGAGAAGGGAAGGAGGAAGAAAAAGGGGAAGAGGATGCACGTTGTGTGACGCCGGGGTTGAATCTTTCAATTTCGATGCCGGATTACTGACCCTCATCTCAAGATCTATGATTTGAGGTGAGTAAAGATTGTATTTCTTAAACCCTCATGAAACCCTAAGTGAAATCCTATGATTTGGATTGGAATCCTTTAGATCTTGTTAATCTCTCTTGAGAATGTGAATCTAAGGTTTAATAAAGAACCTATATATTGTTTATGAAGGATCTAAAGGAAGAACTTGCAAGATTTGTGAAGCATTTGTTGATCTCTTGAGCTAAAGAGAATATTTGAGGTTTTTGAAGTGTTCTTAAGCAAAGAGGTAAAACCCAAGCTTGGAACTTTTAATCGATCCTAGATCTATGTTGGAATCATGATATGGAATCTTAGATTTATGGAAAATGCGGTCGAATCGACCCGTGGTGGTTTTCCCAAGGTGGGATGAAGAATAGAAGTAAACAGCAAAATCCCGATTTTGATTAGTGGGCGCCCTGAAAGTGGATGGGCAAGGCCCATTTTACTTTAATGCAGGACAAAGCCCATTTACTTTTTCAATACCCACAGCTGGCCTTCTCCGGTAACCCTATGGGCGTATCGCGGGATAGGGTTCGTGGCTCGTATCCGAGGCATACGCGCACTGTGGTTGCGAGTTGCACATGACCTCTGACTTAGATGTGATGTTTAGGTGGTTTAAGATAATAAAAATAGACTTGCATTCATATAGGTGCATTTGTACTGCGAATGATTGCTTGGTCTTTCTTTTCACTTACTGGGCTTGTGAGCTCATCCCACATGTACACCACTTTTAGATGATCTTGCAGGTTACCCGACTGAGGAGTTAGAGCAGGGACTCACTGTAGAGTTTTTAGTTGAAGACTGGTGGGCCCCAAAAGATTTGGGCACGGGGCTGAGTGCCCGTGCAAGAGTTGTGTTGTGGGACAGTAACACTGATACCAACCCGAGATTCGTTTTTATTATTTTGTGATGTTACCCCTTTTGTGCTCTGGATGTTTAAATTGTATTTCTTGTGTATATATCATGCCTACGGGCCCACATGTAAATGTATTATGTAATACAATTTGGGTATCAGGAGTATTGGGGTATTTATAAGTATATACAAGTAAGACTGCTGCTAAAATACATAAATTTCTTTCTTTAGATGTGGGTATGATGTGTAGTGGTTGTTGTATCAGATGATCCTGACAGGTTTTGGGTTAATAGGTGTTACCTCAATCATCAGTTCGATTCTGCATGAGTGTGACATGGATAGTACTCGAGATCACGATTCCAACGACATATGGTACATCAAGATCGGACCGTCAGATCTCCTGCAATCACCCAGAAGATAGAGCATGCACCCCCAAACCTTGCCATGAGAAACCAAACCCCACCCATGCAAGCACCCAAACCCCTCCCATGCAAACACCATGCACACCCACACCTTTCCATGAGCACCCCAAACCCCGCCCATGCAAACACCATGTACACCCACACCTTGCCATAAGCATCCAAACCCCACCCATGCAAGCACCCAAGCCCTCGCCCCATGTGCGCCTTGTCACACCCCGTTCTCACAGAACCGGGCCAGTGACCGGGTTAACACCGGTTAACCCAAACCTTCCAGGATCATCAGATACTGTATTCCACCACAACATACACACCACTAATATAAACTCATCAGATCAGCGGAAGACTAAGTTTTACCTGTGAATAATCCCATAATACTTGATACCCGGATTGTGATACAATAATTATATACATGTGGGCTTGAAGGCATGATATTTACACAAAAAAAATAAAATTCAAATATCAAGTACATAAGGAAATCCACCAAAACAATCAGAGTACACAGCTCGGCTCGGTATCAAGGCTAGAGCTCAGCTCGGTATCCAGGCTAGAGCTCAGCTCGGTATCAAGGGTTGAGCCCAGCTCGGCATCACATAGTAGAGCTCAGCTCGGCCTCAGAAGTGGAGCTCAGCACGGCCTCAAGGGTGGAGCTCAGCTCGGCCTCAGAACTGCTGTCCCGCAACACAACTCTCGCACGGGCAGTCAGTGCCGTGCTCTAACTCCTCAAGGGTCCACCAGTCCTCATCATAAAACTCGACTATGGGACCCACCCCATGCTCCTCAGATGTATGACCTGCAAAATCATCTAAAAAGGGGTGTACACGTGGGATGAGCTCACTAGCTCAGTAAGTGGTAAGATGGACCACACAGTAGTCCACACATCAAAACACATCGTATGCACTACATGCCATGCTATACATTTTAAATCACATCCACCTAAGCAACATTACTAAGTCTTTGGTTTTAGTGCTACTACAACCACAGTGCGCGTATACTCCGGGTACGAGCCGCGAACTCCCTCCAGCGATATGCCCATAGGGCTGTGGGAGAAGGCCCACCGTGAGTACTCAGAAAAGTAAAGACAATACCGTCCACCAGCTCTTAACAGAAATGTAAATGACTTAAAATAAATGTGCTAACTCCAGCAATTTAAAAGCAGTACGATTAGCCCTCTTGAATGTACCACTGGGGTTGCCGACTGTCCTACATGACTCGTTGGGCATTATGTCTAACCGCCACAGTGACCTGACACCCACGACCATTGCTTCCCCCCAAATGATAACCCAACACCTTAACCCCTATTGGGAAGGGTCGTAGCACGGGATGGTGAAAATCCTAATACCGCATGCTCCTATATGACAATAGTACGATTGCATAGTGCCACCGTGTCCCATTCCACGGTCCACCAATGCACTCATTTTCAAGCTGACTACGGCATCTAGTCTATCAATGCATCATGCACCATGATGTCCACATTCAACATATAAACATCTCATTCAATTGGCATTTAGAAAGTAAACATAACACATATGCATAACAATGTGAGGAATAACTAATCTACACAGCATATTCATGATGGCATGACTAGACTAGATATAATTAAATGAATTCCAAACAATGCCTTCAAACAAGGCCAAACGTCCTCTCCCCACTTACTTGTAGTATACAAGGATTCCCGTTCGGTACGGGTGAGATTCGGTGCGAATCGGATAGGATTTGGTGAACCTAACATAATTGAACGGGGTTAGTACTTCACCATTTTGAAATCAAAATTAACATGATCCGATGAAAAAATCATGTTTAGAGCATTAAAAGAAGGTCACACGTCCGATTTGGGTTCAATCGGACATAAGGATCACCTTCGGGGCCACACGGGTGGGTCAGACAGGTGGGCAGTCTGGCCCACCGGTCCTACCCACCGGTTGGGACCGACGGGTAGGGGCCCACCGGTTCCACCCGTCCGTTGGGCCAAGGGCCCCTGCTAGGACCGGCGGGTAGGATGGCCCATCGGTTGGGCCCGCCGGTTGTGCCCGAAGGCCCCCCTACCCTCTCAGGTGGGTACCCACAGGCGGGTAGGGGCCCACCGGTTGCACCCACCGGTCTTGGCAGGAAAAAGCCTGTTTCTTCCCAACTTCCTCCATTCTTTGGGGATTCAAATGGGGGCTTTTCCCATCCATTCTTCACGCCTTCAAGGTCTTATAGGATGGTTCTAGCCTAGATCTAGGTTAGATTCAAGTGATGGGAAACCATCTTACCTTCTTTGCTCAAGAACAACCTCAAACCCTCCAAATCACTTCAAACCCACAATGCTTCTTCCACCATGTCAATACCTCTTCAAACCCTTCAAGATCAACACATAAATCATCCATTAAACCTTAAATTCATCATTTTAAAGGGGATTTACAAGATCTCAAGAAACCCTACTTGAATCAAGGGTTTTAAGCTTGGGTATGGTGAATGTTCAAAGAACCCAACTTTGCTTACCTCTAAATGTAGATCTAGTGTTGAAGATCACTCTTCCGGCGCCGGAATGGGAAGATCAAGCTTCAGCGCCGCTGAAATCCTTCTCTTCTTCCTCTTCCTTCTCTTCCCTTCTTCTTCCCTTTCTTTTCTCTCTCCTCTTTACTCTTCTCACCAACGTACGGGTGTCATAAATGAAAAGAAAAGAAAATCATAAAGCTATATATATAATTCCTAAATAAGTGAATAGTGCACATGGATGGGTCACTCAGGTGGGTGGGTGCACCCACCTGTCCGCCCACCTGAGGCCAAAACTTAGGATTTTGACAGAGTTCGGGCCTCGGCGCAAACCCCACCCCCGGCATACGAGGTGGTATACATATATACATTAATATACGGCTACAATACCTGCTTTATCCGTACATGGCCTTATGGTAGGTGCATGTACACGGCTTGGGCACTCCCGTCTCTTCTGGCACTGGCTCGGACTTGTCGGGCCAGCCGGTGTTTAAGGTCACCCGTGCCATCATAGCCCATAAGGAACCTGCTCTAATTCCCTCTGGTTCGGTTCCTGCACAGTTAAACCGGGTCAACCGCGAAATCAGATCGGGTTTAAAAAGTAGGGTATTACATTACCCCCCCTTTTAAAAAAATTCGTCCTCGAAATTACGTACCTGGTTGATCAAAAAGATGTGGGTACTTGGCTCACATTTCATCCTCTACCTCCCAAGATGCTTCTTCAAGTGAGTGATCAGCCCATCGCACCTTTACATAGGAGATGGAGCGATTGCGAAGGGTTTTCACCTTCCGGTCCAAAATTTCAGCTGGCTGTTCTATATAGGTCATATCAGCTTCTAGGTACTCTGGTTCCACGGGTAGTACATGAGATGGATCATGCACGTATCTCTTCAGCATGGATACATGCAATACATTGTGAACATCCCCAAGCGAAGGTGGCAGAGCAAGCATGTAGGCTACTGAGCCAACCCGGGATAAGATCTCAAATGGTCCAATGTATCTTGGGCTCAACTTCCCCTTTCTGTGAAACCTTTGCAACCCTTTAGTAGGAGAGATCTTGAGAAATACCTTTTCTCCTAGCTGAAATTCAATGTCTTTTCTGCGGGTGTCCGCATAGCTCTTTTGACAGGACTAAGCTGCTTTAATCCGTTCTCTAATAACGTTGACCTTGTCACAAGTCATCTGTATCATCTCAGGTCCTAACATTCGACGTTCACCTACCTCATCCCAATACAAAGGAGTTCTGCACTTTCTGCCATATAACGCCTCATACGGAGCCATCCCAATTGTAGCTTGGTAACTGTTGTTATATGCAAACTCCATAAGAGGTATATATTCTTCCCAACTGCCAATCATCTCCATTGTACATGCCCTGAGCATGTCCTCTAATATCTGTATGGTTCGCTCCGACTGACCATCTGTTTGTGGGTGAAAAGCAGTACTCAAATACAATTGTGATCCCAAGGCACGCTGTAAGCTTTTCCAAAATCTGGAAGTGAACCTTGGTTCCCTATCTGAAACAATGCTCACTGGCACTCCATGTAAGCGCACTATGTTGTCCATGTAAAGTTGTGCTAGTTTGGTTATGGAGAACTTGGTCTTGATAGGAATGAAATGAGCAGTCTTGGTAAGCCGATCCACGATCACCCATATCGCGTCCATTCCCTTAGGTGTACTTGGTAGTCCGGTGACGAAGTCCATTGTAATCCTTTCCCACTTCCATTCTGGTACTGGGAGTGGCTGAAGAGTACCATAAGGTCGATGTCTCTCAGCTTTTACTTTCTGGCAAGTAAGACAAGTCGCCATGTACAAATCTATGGTGACTTTCATGCTTGGCCACCAGTAACTTTGTTTGAGGTCTTTGTAGATCTTGGTACTTCCTGGGTGAAGTGAGTACTCAGAGCTATGTGCTTCTCACACTATCTTGTCTTGTATATCCAAATCATCGAGTACACACAATCTGTCTCGAAACATCAATGCCCCATCACTGGCCAAAGCAAAATCTGGGTCGTTCATTGTTTGATCTTGAACCTTAACTCTGATCCGTTGCAATTCAGGATCCAAAGGTTGCTTCATTACTATCTCTTGCCTAATTGTCGGATGCACCTGTAGAGCCATTAAGGATACAGTCAACCATTTAAGGTTTTCTGGTTGAGGCTCAAGCTCTAAGGTTGCCCCTTCATATAAGAGGGTTTCATCCATTAGCATCGCCTCTTGCACGAGTGGTGGGCTGACTGCTAAGTATGAGAGCGACACAGTCTGTGTCTTCTGACTCAATGCATCTGCCACTACATTTGCCTTGCCGGGATGATACTGAATGTCGCAGTCATAATCCTTCATGAGTTCAAGCCATCTTCTCTGTCTCATGTTCAAGTCCTTCTGGGTGAAGAAGTACTTCAGGCTTTTGTGATCATTGTATATCTCACACTTCTCCCCATACAAATAATGTCGCCAGATCTTAAGGGCAAAAATGACTGCAGCTAGTTCTAAATCATGAGTGGGGTAGTTCTTCTCATACTCCTTTAGTTACTGGGATGCATACGCTATTACTTTACCGTGTTGCATGAGAACGCAACCCAAACCAACTTTGGAAGCATTGGTATAGACCGTCATTCCACCTGTGCCTTCAGGAATAGTCAACACAGGGGCCGTCACCAACCTTTCTTTCAATTCCTGGAAGCTCTTCTCACATTCCTCTGCCCAGTCGAATTTCACACCCTTTTTAGTCAACTTGGTCATTGGTGCTGAGATCCGAGCAAAATTCTCAATGAAGCGCCAGTAATATCCAGCCAAACCGAAGAAGCTTCTAATTTCAGTAACATTCTTGGGGCTTTCCCATTCCACTATTGCTTTCACCTTAGCAGGATCTACTTCGATTCCGACTTTAGACACTACGTGCCCCAGGAATCCAACTTGTTCAAGCCAGAATTCACATTTGCTGTACTTGGCAAACAATTGTTGATCTCTCAACCTCTGTAACACCATTCTCAAGTGTTGAGTGTGCTCCTCTTCGGTCTTGGAATAGATCAAGATATCATCAATAAAAATAATTACCCATTTATCGAGCACATCCTGAAACACTCGATTCATTAGATCCATGAATGATGCCGGTGCATTGGTTAACCCAAAAGATAACACTAGGAACTCATAGTGATCGTATCGAGTCCTAAATGTTGTTTTGGGTATATCACTGCTCTTTATCTTGTGCTGATAATAGCCGAACCGAAGGTCTATCTTTGAAAATACTCTGGCTCCCTGCAGCTGGTCAAATAAATCATCAATGCGCGGCAATGGATACCGGTTCTTAATGGTTAGCTTATTCAATTCCCGGTAATCGATGCACATACGCAAGCTGCCATCTTTCTTCTTGACAAACAACACTAGGGCACCCCAAGGTGAAACACTTGAGCGAATAAACCCCTTTTCCAATAACTCCTGCAGCTGCATCTGCAACTCCTTCAATTCAGCTGGTGCCATCCTGTATGGAGCCTTAGATACCGGAGCTGCTCCAGGAGTCAAGTCTATGGAAAACTCCAACTCTCTATCAGGTGCTAAATGCATCAGATCATCTGGGAAAACGTCGGGAAACTCTTTAACCACCTTTACCTCTTCCAGAGGTGTAATCCTTGCATCAACATCAAGTATCGATGCTAAGTAACCCTGACATCCACTTTCTAGCAATTTTACCGCTTGAAGAGCGGAGACAAGGACCTTCTTCACTCGTTTCATTGTATCAGTTCGGTATATCAATTCTTTCCCTTCGTCATCTGTCACCCTAATCAGCTTTTCCGCACACATCACACTAGCTCGATGAGCCAACAACCAATCCATGCCCAATATAACATCAAAATTCTATATATTAAACTTAATGAGTTGTGCATCAAAGTTCTTTCCACTAATTTCCACTGGGCACGGCCCATACACTTGCTTCAACTGTGTAACTTTGCCAGTAGGCATACTAACAATCATTCCGTGATCTAGGATCTTGGGTGCCATCCCAAGTTTCTCTACAAATCTCTTAGATGCGAATGAATGAGTAGCTCCTGAATCGAATAAAACATAGGCTGGTATGCCTGATATGGGTAGGATACCTAGTATAACAATGCATATAACTTCAGCAGGTCATCAATATTAATCATAATGCATTTCTTAATTTAAAATGTACCTGCTACTACTTCTGTACTGGCCTCAGCTTCCTCAGCTGACAGAGCATACATCCTTCCCTGCTGCTTATTCCCCGAGCTAAGGGAGGTCGGTACGCAGAGGGCTGACTGGAGGGCAAGGCTGGTCTAGCCCGACAGTCTTTCGCATAATGCCCATATGAATGGCAGTTGAAGCAACGAATCTGAGACATCAGAACTGGAGTGGGGCCCCTCTGCACTTGACCCGTTGCAGATGGAGGTCGAGGTGGCCTTGGAGCTGTAGGTGCCACACTAGTGTTCAGGCGGAAAGAAGTGGAACCCAAACCACCAACTGGTCTAGGAGGGTAGCCAGATGGCCTATAGGGCTGCCTATACATAGGCCCAAAACTATACGATCTGCAATATGCCTTGGCGGAGTTTCCCATATCCGGAAATGGGTTTGTTCTCTTCCACAGTCCAGGGGTGAGGGACTGTTCTCCCTTTTGCTTATCCTCCATGGTCTTGGCCTTCTGCACAATCTGGTCATATTTGGTCAAATCCAAGACCTCAAGTACAGACCCAATAGATGCTTTTAGGCCTTTTAGGAACCTTGCTGCCTTCTCTTCAGCTATCCTCATATGCCTTGGGGCAAAATGGAACAAACTCTTGAATTGTTGTTGGTAATCAAGGACAGTCTTACCTCCTTGAGTTAAGGCCATGAACTCAGTCTCCTTGGGGTCTCTGAAGCTGCGCGGATAATGGTTGTCCAAGAACAACTCCTTGAACTGCTCCCAAGTGGGTTCTGGATGGGCAGCCAACAATATGAGCTTGGAGGCTTGCCACTAAGAATTTGCCTCTTTCGTGAGTTACAACCCAGCACATATGAGTTTCTGTGCATCCGTGCACTCAAGCACCTCAAATATCTTCTCTAATTCTTGGATCCATTGGTCCGGTTCCAGAGGATCACTCCCCACCTTAGAGAATACAGGTGGTAAGTTCCTCTTGAATGACTCCACTACCTTTGACGTATTATTCGTCGGCGGGAAATTAGGAGCATAAGCTGGATAGTAAGAGTATGGAGGAGGTATCCCATACTGAGGAACACCAAATGGTGGGATTGGTGGTGTACCTCCCCCTTGTGGTCCCGTTCCCGACCCTACCGGTGGGTCCTGTGGAGTGAGTACCCGGGGAGGTTGACCCGATTGAGATAAGTCCAATTGTTACCGAATAGCAGTCATAAATGCTTGCTGTTGCTGAAGCATTTGTTGCTGAAAAGCCTATTGTGACTGCTGAATTATAGTAGCAACATCTCCCGGTGTGATAACCGGTGGAGGGTCCGGGAGTGTAGTCATAGGTGGGTCCCCATGTGCCCCACCCTGACCAAGGGTCTCTGGAGGTGGTGGAGGTGAGGTTTGCCCCACAGAGTGGGACCTCCTAGAATTCAGTGGTCGACCGACCGGACGAGGACCCCGCGAGGTACCTCTGGCATTACTACCAGATCTAGTACGTACCATCGTATTCCTGTACCTGGAACATATCACACACCATACTGGTTAAACACCGTAGAGTTGATTTCGGCACACAAGTTTATGCCATCACATAAGGTGTTGTAGTGTATGATAGCCTGTAAATAACCGCAGCTTAATTCCAAGATACCGGGCAAAGGCCCCCAACAGATATGTCAATGGTCCCACTTGACCATAGCATATTAATCATAGGAATAATAATAATAATAATCAATGTAATCATGCTAGGAGAAGAGAAAGGAAAACAAATCTTCAAAATTTTCCCCAATTTTCACAATCGATGGGCTGCACCGACAGGTAGGGGCCCGCCGGTCAGGCCTGCCGGTCCTGCCTGAGTAAAAACACGAACAGGGCCCTACAGACCCTGTTCTGTCTTGTCTCTTTCCCTAACCTTTTTCTCTTTCTTCCTCTCTTCCTTGGGTGATCTTGGAGGTCTCCTCCGCGCTTCTACTAGCGAGTCTACTCATCAACTCGGCGCTTTTGAGAAGATTCAACTCTCCCTCCTTCAAGTAAGTTTCTTCTTCTATTTTCTCAGAATTTTCCTTTTGGGGTAAAATGCATGTGTAGGCTTTAATCTAGGCTTTCCTTCCACCTTTCTTTCCATAGAATAGAATTTCCATGTGATTGTGATGTTTCTACTGTGGTCATTTGTAGTTTATTAGGATTTTATCTCCTCATTTGGAGAAAACCCCAAATCGTGCCCTAGGTTTCCAAATTTGGGGATTTCTTCAATTCTCGCCCCTTTTCTCCAATTGATGATTCCTTTGTGATGCATTCCACTTGATTTATGCTTAGCATGCCATAGA
>NC_056563.1:1980618-2009122 GCF_013358625.1 Macadamia integrifolia | reverse complement strand
TTTCCAATAATTCCTACAACTGCATCTGCAACTCCTTCAATTCAGCTGGTGCCATCCTGTATGGAGCCTTAGATACTGGAGCTGCTCCAGGAGTCAAATCTATGACAAACTCCAACTCTATCAGGTGGTAAATGCATCAGATCATCTGGGAAAACGTCGGGAAACTCTTTAACCACCTTTACCTCTTCTAGAGGTGTAATCCTTGCATCAACATCAAGTACCGATACTAAGTAACCCTAACATTCACCTTCTAACAATTTTACCACTTGAAGGGCGGAGACAAGGACCTTCTTCACCCGTTTCGTTTTATCTGCTCGGTATACCAATTCTCTTCCTTCGTCATCTGTCACCCTAATCAGCTTCTCAGCACACATCACATTAGCTCGATGAGCCGACAACCAATCCATGCCTAATATAACATCAAAATTCTGCATATTGAACTTAATGAGTTGTGCATCAAAGTTCTTCCCACTAATCTCCACTGGGCACGGCCCATACACCTCCTTTAACTGAATAACTTTCCCAGTAGGCATGCTAACAATCATTCCGTGATCCAGGATCCTGGGTGGCATCCCAAGTTTCTCGGCAAATCTCTTAGATGCGAATGAATGAGTAGCTCCTGAATTGAATAAAACATAGGCTGGTATGCCTGATATGGGTAGGATACCTAGTGTAACAATACATATAATTTCAACAGGTCATCAATATTTAACATAAGGAAATTCTTAATTTAAAATGTACCTGCTACTACTTCTATACTGGCCTCAGCTTCCTCAGCTGATAGAGCATACATCCTTCCCTGCGGTTGATTCCCCCGAGCTAAGGGAGGTTGGTACGCAGAGGGCTGACTGGAGGGCAAGGCTGGTCTGACCTAACAGTCTTTTGCATAATGCACATATGAATGGTAGTTAAAGCAACGAATCTGAGATGTCGGAACTGGGGCGGGGCCCCTCTGCACTTGACCCGTTGCAGATGGAGGTTGAGGTGGCCTTGGAGCTGTAGGTGCCGCACTAGTGTTCGGGCAAAAAGATGTGGAGCCCGAACCACCAGCTGGTCTAGGAGGGTAGCCAAATGGCCTATAGGGCTGCCTATACATAGGCCCAGAACTGTACGATCCGCGGTATGCCTTGGAGGAGTTCCCCATATCCGAAAATGGGTTTGTTCTCTTCCACAGCCCAGGGGTGAGGGATTGTTCTCCCTTTTTCTTATCCTCCATGGTCTTGGCCTTCTGCACAATCTGGCCATAGTCAGTCAAATCCAAGACCTCAAGTACAAACCCAATGGATGCTTTTAGGCCTTTTAGGAATCTCGCAGCCTTCTCTTCAGCTGTCCTCATATGCCTTGGGGAAAAATGGAACAAACTCTCAAATTGTTGTTGGTACTCAAGGACAGTCTTACCTCCTTGAGTTAAAGCCATAAACTCAGTCTCCTTGCTGTCTCTGAAGCTGCGCGGGTAATGATTGTCCAAGAACAACTCCTTGAACTGTTCCCAGGTGGGTTCTGGATGGGCAGCCAACAATATGGGCTTGGAGGCTTGCCACCAGGAGTTGGCCTCCTTCTTGAGTTACAACCCCGCATAAATGAGTTTCTGTGCATCCGTGCACTCAATCACCTCAAATATTTTCTCCAGTTCTTGAATCCACTGGTCTGGTTCCAGAGGATCACTCCCCACCTTTGAGAATACAGGTGGTAAGTTCCTCTTGAATGACTCCACTACCTTTGACGTATTATTCGTCGGCGGGAAGTTAGGAGCATAAGCCGGATAGTAAGAGTATGGAGGAGGCACCCCATACTGAGGAATACTGAATGGTGGAATTGGAGGTGTACCTCCCACTTGTGGTCCCATTCCCGACCCTACAAGCGGGTCCTGTGGAGTAAGTATCCGGGGAGGTTGACCCGATTGAGAAAGGTCCAATTGTTGCTGAATAGCAGTCATAAATGCTTGCTGTTGCTGAAGCATTTGTTGCTGAAAAGCCTGTTGTGACTGCTGAATTATGGTAGCAACATCTCCCGGAGTAATGACCGGTGGAGGGTCTGGGAGTGTAGTCATAGGTGGGTCCCCATGTGCCCCACCCTGACCAAGGGTCTCTGGAGGTGGTGGAGGTGAGGTTTGCCCCACAGAGCGGGACCTCCTGGGATTCGGTGGTCGACCGACCGGACGAGGACCACGCGAGGTACCTCAGGCATTGTTACCGGATCTAGTACGTACCATCGTATCCCTGTACCTGGAACAATATCATGCACCACATTGGTTAAACACCGTAGAATTGATTTTGACACACAAGTATATGCCATCACATAGGGTATTGTAGTGTATGATAGTCTGCAATTAACCGCAACTTAATTCCAAGATACAAGGCCAGTGCTCCGACAAGTATGTCAATGGTCCTACTTGACCATAACACATTAACATAGGAATAATAATAATAATAATCAATATAAACATATTAGTAATATAATAAAAAAAATTTCATTTTTCCCAAGTTTCCACAACCGGTGGGCTGCACCGGCGGGCAGGGGCCCGTCGGTCTTGGCCGAGTGAAAAACCACGAACAGGGCATTAAACCCTGTTCTGTCTATCGACGGGTGACACTGGCGGGCAGGGTGGCCCGTCGGTTGGCCCGCCGGTCCTGGCCGAGTGAAAAACCGTGAACAGGGCATTAAACCCTGTTCTGTCTTATCTCCTTCCCTTCCTCTTTCTCTCTCTCCCTCTCTTCCTTGGGCGATCTTGGAGGTCTCCTCGGCGCTTCCACTCGCGACTCCACTCATCAACTTGGCGCTTTTTGAGAAGATTCACATCTCCCACTTCCAAGTAAGTTCTCCTTCTCTTTTCCCAGAATTTTCTCTTGGGGGGTAAAATGCATGTGTAGGCTTTAATCTAGGCTCTCTTTCCATATTTCCTTTCATAGAATAGTGTTGCCATGTGATTGTGATGTTCCTCTTGTGGTCATTCCTAGTTTATTAGGATTTATCTTCCCATTTTGAGAAAAACCCAAATCGTGCCCTAGTTTTCCCAATTTGGGGATTTCTTCAATTCTCGCTCCCTTTCTCCAATCAATGGTTCCTTTGTGATGCATTACACTTGATTTGTGCTTAACATGCTATAGATTTCATGAAATGTCCCTTATGCTTGGAATCCCCATGTCTTCCCATGAAAACCCCTCTTTTGTATTGGGTTTCCTTGATTTTTCCTGTACATACTTAGTATTTGTGGACCTCCATAGTCTATTAGAGTATGTTTTTTGCATGTTCATGATCTCGCTACCATGGCATTTCCGTCTTAGACCTATAGTTTCAAGTTTTACTCCATTGTGAATGAATTTGCGCATTGAAATTGAATCCTCTCATGTTACATATGCTCCTTGCTATCATTTTGCTGTTTTATCATGACTCCGCTTTGTCACTTACCGTGCATCTTGTCCATAGGCTCCCTTTCATTCCTAGCTTGTCGCCTTTTCTATTTTGTGAGAAATTTGAGTTTTGGGGCTCCCCTTTACTGCTGTTATTTTCCTTTCCTTACTCACCCTGCTTTCCTCTTTTCTTGCCAGGATGTCATCTCGCACCGACAAGGGACCCTCATCTTCTGGCACACGATGTAAGACTACCGCTTCTAAGCGGAAGAGTGCGGGCACCAGCTCTCCAGCCCCCCGCACAGGGAGACCCGGACCTGCCCGGTCTGACCCTTTGGACTATGATGAGGAGCTCTTCTATAGTGCAAAGGCAGCAGCCAACTGGCCGACTTTCCTGAAGAGGTCGATGATGATGGAGAAGACCGTGGTAGTCGACGAATTCCACAAGGCTCGGCTTCAGGAGAGGTTCTCAGCACTGGGCTGGGAGTCTATCCTCCACGTAGACCGTCCATGCTACGAGCATTTAGTTCGTCGGTTCTACTGCAACTTGGAGGTTTCTTATCCATACGGGGAGTACACTATAGTCAGCTTGGTGAAGGGGGTAGACATCCAGTTGATCGTGGATACCTTGGCCAGCATCTTGGGCATATCGACAGCCGGCCACCGTTACTACAGTCCTCCCAGGAGTAAGCCCCTGGGACCATTCATGAGTTTGGAGACGCCGGACTATATCTACAAGACCATCTACGGTAGCAGTGCCTGTCCGGAGTTCAAGACATCCTTCTACTCTGAGGTTCGCTTGTTTGCCCGTTTGGTCCAATTCAACCTGCTCCCCAGAGGAGGTCATCGGAACCAGGTGGGTTTCATGGCGGCCTTCATCGCTTTCTGCATATACACGGTCGTAGAGGGAGGTTTCGAGCACTTGTGCCTGCCGTACATCATCCTCAAGACGATGGAGCACCATACTTCCCACCCTGAGGATGGAGGATTCCCCTATGGCAGGATCCTCACTAGGATCTTCGAGTTCTTCGGGGTGGACTTGAGTGGCGAGGAGGGGAAGACTCCAACGGATAAGTTTGACAAGGGTAACCTCTTGAGGATGGGTCTCCACACCCTTATGGATACGCCTCCGAGAGCAGGAGCTCAGAGAGGTAGGGATAGGAGGGTTGTCCCTACGGAGGATGTCCACATGGAGGAGGAGTCTAGTGGGGAGGATGAGGACTATGTTCCTCAGGATGAGGAGGATGATCTAGTGGGTGATGACATCCCTAAGGAGGTGCCTCAGGAGTCTAGAGGTCCCAACCCTAGTTCCTCCAGAGCTGCAGCCGCACAGCATAGAGCCCCACCACCCGAGAGTGGTGCATAAGATTTTGAGGGCATGATGTCCACCATGCGGGCCCTGCAGGATGGCCAAGTTCAGCTACTGAGAAGGCTGGACGAGAGTGCTTCCAGGGAGGAACGCATCCTGGAGAGGCAGGCTACTTTGGAGAACTCCTTCCTCCAACTGGGCCAGGACTTGAGCACCACAGCCAACGCCATGTCAGCAGATTTTGGTCGACTACGGAGGGCGGTATGGCTGGTGAACACGAGGTTTGACTACTACGACCATCGCCTCGACGTCAACTCTAGACCTCTGGTGAACGTAGTGATCATAGATGACGACGATGATGATCAGTGAGGGCTTAGCTCGCCCACACCAGCTTCTTATCTATTTTCCTTTTATTGGACCTTGTTGTATATTTCATTTCTTTTCTCATTCCTTGTATTTGTACTGTAACTGGACTCATTTGTGGGATAATGTATTTTGATAGCGATTTTTTTTTTGTGGTGAATTCATATGTTGAATACTTGTGTAGTTTAGTTGTGGTGTCTATTGTTACTTTTGATCATTGTCATATATAAATATATTATTTATCAGGTGTTTGTGTGAAAAAAATTTTGGAAATCCCATTTTAAGCCATTATGCTGCCGAAATTTCGTCAAACTAGTACTTGATAGGTTATAACATCAACTTATTTACCTTTTATCTACTCACACGCATGCCATGAATGCAACATCTAAATGCAACCCTTTTTAATACTTCTTTCTTTGGCTTTTACCCTTTAAAGCTTTTACACTAACCCAACCCCATTTCTCTATTATAGATTCTACGGGATTCTAATGGTATGCTGTGAGTGGAGCAGAGCATCATGCTCTAATACCACCGTTGTCATACCCCGTTCACACTGAACTGGGCCAGTGACCGGGTTAACACCGGTTAACCCAAACCTGCCAGGATCATCTGATACTGTATTCCACCACAGCATACACACAACTAATAAAAGCTTATCAGATCAGTGGAAGACTAGGTTTACCTGTGAACATTCCCATAATACTTGATACCCGAATTGTGATACAATAGTTATATACATGTGGGCCCAAAGGCATGATATTTACACAATAAAAGTACAATTCACATATCAAGTACATAAAGGAAACCATCAAAAATCAGAGTACACAGCTCGGCTCGGTATCAAAGGCTAGAGCTCAGCTCGGCAACAAGGGTTGAGCCCAGCTCGGCATCACATGGTAGAGCTCAGCTCAACCTCAAAAGTGGAGCTCAGCTCGGCATCAGAACTGCGGTCCCGCAGCACAACTCTCGCACGAGCAGTCAGTGTCGTGCTCTAACTCCTCAGGGGCCCATCAGTCCTCTTCGGGGAACTCGACTGTGGGACCCACCCCGTGCTCCTCAGATGTATGACCTACAAAATCATCTAAAAAGGGGTGCACACGTGGGATGAGCTCACTAGCTCATTAAGTGGAAAGATGGACCACACAACAGTCCACACAATGAAACACAATCATATGCACTACATTCTATGCATTACATTTTAAATCACATCCACCTAAGCAACATTACTAAGTCTTCGGTTTAGTGCTACTACAGCCACAATGCGCGTATACTCCGGGTACGAGCCGCGAACTCCATCCCGCGATATGCCCATAGGGCTGTCGAAGAAGGCCCACCGTGAGTACTCAAAAAAGTAAAAACATGCCGACCACCGGCTCTCAATAGAAAAGTAAATGACTGAAATTAAAGGTGCTGACTCCAGCAATTTAAAAGCAGTACGATTGGCCCTCTTGAATATACCACCGGGGTTGTCGACTGTCCTAATGACCCGCCGGGCGTTATGTCTAACCGCCACAGTGACCCGACAACCGCGACCACTGCTTCCCCCCAAATGGTAACCCAACACCTTAACCCCTGTCGGGAAGGGTCATAGCACGGGAAGTTGAAAATCCTAAACCGCATGCTCCTATATGACAATAGTACGATTGCATAGTGCCACCGGGTCCCATACCACGGGCCACCAATGCACTCGTTTCCAAGCCGACTACGGCATCTAGTCTATTAATGCATCATGCACAATGATGTCAACATTCATCACATAAGCATCTCATCACTTGGCATTTAGAAAGTAAACATAGCACACATGCATAACAATGTGAGGATGACTAATCTACATAGCATATTCATGATGGCATGACTAGACTAGATACAATTAAATGAATGCCAAACAATGCCTTGAAACAAGGCCAAACGTCCTCTCCCCACTTACTTGTAGTGTACAAGGATTCCCGCTCGGTACTGGTGAGATCCGGTGCAAGAAGCGTAGGGTTTGGTGAACCTAACATGAGTGAGCGGGGTTAGTATTTCACCATCTTAGGATCAAAATTAATGAGATCCGATGACAAAATCATGTTTAGAACGTTAAAAAAGGTCGAATGTCCGATTTGGGTCCAATCGGACGTAAAAATCACATTCGGGGCCTCTCAAGTGGGTCAGACAACCCACCTGTCTGGCCCACCGGCGGGCAGGTTGGCCCGTCGGTCTGGCCCGCCGATTGGGCCAGGGGGCTGCTAAGATCGACAGGCAGGGTGGCTCGCCAGTTATCCCACCGGTCTGGCCCGCCGGTTGTGCCCGAGGGCCCTGCCCTCTCAGGCAGGTGCCCACAGGCGGGCCAGATGGCCCACCGGTCTTGGCGGGAAAACTGTTGTTTCTTCCCAACTTCCTCCATTCCTTGGGGATTCAAATGGGGCTTTTCCCAACCCATTCTTCACACTTTCAATGTCTTATAGGATGGTTCTAACCTAGATCTAGGTTAGATTCAAGTGATGGGAAGCCATCTTACCTTCTTTGCTCAAGAACACCTTCAAACCCTCAAAATCACTTCAACTCCACAATGCTTCTCCAACCTTATCAATACCTCTTCAAATTCTTCAATATCAACACATAAATCATCTATTAAACCTTAGATTCATAATTTCAAAGGGGATTTACAAGATCTCAAGAAACCCCACTCGAATCAAAGGTTTTATTTGGGTATGGTGAATGTTTAAGGAACCCAACTTTGCTTACCTCTAAATGTAGATCTAGTGTTGAAGATCACTCTTCCGGCGCCGGAATGGGAAGATCAAGCTTCGGCGCCGCTGAAATCCTTCTCTTCTTCCTCTTCCTTCTCTTCCCCTCTTCTTCCCTTTCTTTTCTCTCTCCTCTTTACTATCCTCACCAACGTACGAGTGTCATAAATGAAAAGAAAAGAAAATCATAAATGATATATATATACTTCTTAACTAACTACTAATTCACATGGATGGGTCACTCAGGTGGGGGGGTGCGCCCACCTGTCCGCCCGCCTGAGGGCCAAAAATTGGGATTTTGACTGAGTTCGGGCCTCGGCACGAACCCCACCCCTGGCATACGATGTAATATACGTATACACCTTAATATATGGCTACAATACCTGATTTATCCATACATGGCCTTATGATAGGTGCATGTACACGGCTTGGGTACTCCCGTCTCTTCTGGCACTGGCTCGGACTTGTCGGGCCAGCCTGTGTTTAAGGTCACCCTTGCCATCATAGTCCATAAGGAGCCCGCTCTAACTCTCTCCGGTTCGGGTCCTGCATAGTTAAACCGGGTCAACCATGTAATCAGACCGGGTTTAAGTAGGGTATTACAGTCAGAGCCACAGTCACAACCACACTACTGACCTCTAGGCCCACAGTATCGGGGCACACCTTGACCACACCGTGCCCAAACTGTCAGTACCACAATCATAACCACAAAACATCCACAGAATTCACAATCACATTGTCCATCTCAACCACAACCACATGTGCAATAATAGAAATATAACATATAACCATAACACAAGTCATTCCATTACACATGTACAGACATGAATAAAAAATATATAAAACACTCCGTAAAATAAAGTCACTATCACCCACTCACCTCAATACTCGAATCCAATGGTTTTCACTGAATTCCCGTCATCGCATATCCTTGCCGAGTGAATTAGGTTCTTGTACATCAATTCAAATATTTTTATTAGTTTCAACCTATTCAGCCCATAGATGGCCGTAGTTTAATCCTTAAACCAATTTCAGTTGATTTCCCCTTACCGAGACTCAACAATGGACCATTCTGGAGGGTATTGACCTGCGTTAGTTTCCTTCCCACACACTGACCTATATAGGTCCAACTGACCTATAATGACCCATACACAGGCTATTCTCACAGCCCACACAAACTCCACACATTGGCCTACCTTGCTGAGCCAAATAGTGGTTTACTAATATATGGCAGACCCCGTCGATGGCTCTATAATTTGGTTTACCCCTTTGGCTACTTCCAGGACCACTTTCTGAGCTGCCTCTGCCTCTTCATTTTTCTGCCTAGTCCGACAGTGAACAAGATTAAAAGACTTGATGTCTAACATTGGCTGCTCGACAAAAAATGAAGTTTCGGTAGTTGCAAGCCCCGTAAATGTATGCATCAAAGTGGAAACTTGCGATGTAATTCTCAAAGTCCTTCACAGCTTTGTAACTTTTCATTGTGCGGATTTCAACAGTAGACATCATTTCCCGAAAGATTCTGAGCTCCTCTTCCAGTTAGGCCACCCTCCGTTCAACTTCCTCTCCAATTGACTGCTCATTTTGCGAGAAAGTCTTCTCCTCTTTGAATAGGGTCCGAACGGAACTCAAGTTAGCCTCAAAGATCTTGAGCAAGCCTTGCAAGACTTTCTTCTCCCCTTCCCAATTGGACTTGTCAACCTCGAAACCTCGAAAACTGAAGTAATCTTAGACTCGAAGGTGGTCACTATTTCCCGAGTGTCCAGGAGGTAACTTTGAACTCCTTCAGCCTCAACCTTCATCTTCGCTAGTTGCTCGGTGAGAGAGGTGATCTCTCCGTCTTTGGTTGCGATAGAGGCCCACAACATGCCCACCTATTTGAGTTGGATGTTCGCTCATTTGTATGCCTCCAAAGCATAAGACGCGGCCTGCACAAGAGAAATGCTAACACCCAGAGAGGTGAATAATAAACAAATCACTTAGTAAAGATTTACCGGGCTAGCGCTTCTCTCCCCTTATGGCCAAGCTCCTCCATCGACATCTCCTCAAGGAGTGTGCAGTCCTGGGTAAAACATTAGGTGCAGGTCCAAAATCCATCCATGAAGTTCTTCCCAAAAATCGAGCAATCGTGAAGCGAGATGATCCTCAACTGGTCCTCATCATCGACGGCTACGCAGTCACCTCTAGCCCCTGCAGCTTCTACTTGCTCCGTCTCCTCTGCGGTTAGCGGTCGCCTTAAGAGGATGTGTCCATGTCCAAAGAGGCACTCGGAAGAGATAGCTCGGTGATGGCAAGGAGGGTCCCCCCATCGCTTGACTTTCTACAAGCCAGGCAGCCTAACTAGATAAGTCGGCTGAAGTATGCAAGATCGTATTGCTTGAAGGTTGAGCTATAAACTCTTTGCTCATCACCTCCATATTCGGAGGAACTGACGGCTTGGCCACAGCCGTCACTTCTACATCGTGTAAAGAGCCAGGTCAGAAGCCAACACCAACCTCCTCCTGTTTCGTCTCCTCTCCTGAGGGCAATTGGATGCTACGATCTCCCTTTCCTGCTGGACCTCTGCCCAACTTTGGTTAAAAGCCTCATGGGAAGCAAAAGCTGCCTGGATCGTATTACTCTGAGCAACACTGCAACACAATGAAAGTGAACACCAAAAAGAAAAAAAATGCTACTCTCGAATGGTGATCACATGCGTATAACCCATGCTAGGAGAGAAAGTCCTTGTCACCCAACAGGTTGGTATCGATGGTGCGGCCTGAATCCTTTGGCGCTTGGTAGGTTTGATTGTCAGCACCCGTCAAGGGCGAATGGATGTTCACTGCATTGATATCTGGTTCGGTCCAAACATTACTGATCGGGAGACCCTCAACTCAAGATGCGAAGAAGAACATGATCTTCCATCCCTTGATGAAAGAAGGGTTCCCCTCCACAATCTTGGTCTTATCCTGCTGACTTAGTGCATACCAACCACAACGACTGCCCTATGAGTTCAAGTGAAAGCAGGACAATAAGAGGTTGTGGGATGTCACTCGGTCCATCTCGTTCACAAGAGCACAAAACCTTATTAAAATCCGCCAACTGTTCGGAAGGAGTTGGGATGGACACATGCCAAAATATTGAAATACCTCGGCCACCAAGGGATGTACAGGAAAATGGAGGCCATCTCTAAGGGCCTCCTCAAACAAACAGACCTCGCCGCTAGCAAATGTACATGAGAACTCGTTAAGGGCGGGCGCCCAAAGAGTGATGGTATCAAGAATGTGGAACTCAGACCTAATACTGACGCAAGTCCTTCGTTTTCAGATGGCTAAGGAAGTTCAAGGCCTCAAACCCAACGTCCGTAGAGATAAAGGTAGGACTGAACAAAACCCAACTAAACTAGTTCCTTGGCTGAACAGCAGGGCCAAAGTATACACCAGCTGAATAGATTTTTGGCACGAATATCCTATCGCTCGGGGTAAGTAGCTCAGCAATAAGACCACTCGACTTGGGTCGATCGACCTGAGACTCCAATGGTTTTCTTCACCAAGATACGCCTAAAAGGATTTACCAAGTCTAGCACATGGATTACAAGATACGAACTAATCCTGGTCCAGAAGGGACTCTCGACAGAATATCAAATCTTTCCTAGAAAGAAGGATATCTCGTCATACGTGGAGTTCTCATAATCCTCCATATTTATTTTCCAATTACAACTCTTACTATATTCAGATTACTACTAACACTAAGAAACTATAAAGGTAAGACTCTCACCCAATGGCCGTCATCTTTAGCTATAACTACCAAGGTAAACCTCTTTCAGAGGACGGATCTTTTTTCGTATTGAATTAGGCATCAAGGAATCCCCCGCCGGATCAACCCAATGCTCATTCTCTTGTGCGTGTTCTCCTATGCACGATGTAGAGACTCCTCTAAGATGATTTCTTGCCGCAACAGAAAAAACAAAGAGCGAAATATTTGCCATTGTGCATTTTTCCTCACATGTACTTTTTTTATTATTTTCTTTCATTTATTCTGAAAATATGGGCTCCACATGGATGATAATATTTTCAGAACTCTATTGGTGTAATGTACAGATTCCTTTCCACACCAAAAAAAAAAAAATAGAAAACCATCTCCCAAAAAAAATTATACAGCCGGCAGCCTGTGGCCAGCTTGGTTAAATGAACATTCAAGTAATCAGGATTGGATGTCGGCCGGCAACTTTGTCCGATCCAATACTGTCGGCCAGGAATTCGATCTTATTCATTTTAGCCAGCCAATTCTAAGTTTCATTTTATGGCCGATTCTTGCCGATTAAGATCAACAGCAAACAATTTCTCGTGCTGATTCCCCATCGGTTGGAATTTGTCGTCTCCAGGTCAAGTCCTTCGTCCCATTCCCATTCCAGTTTCATCTGATATTTTGTAAGTAGTTTCTACAGGTCCTATTTCCATGAGGGAAGAAATAATAAGCCTGGAAGTGAAGAATCTAAATCTGAAAATTTCATGTTGATCAGAACTTATATGAGAGATCTCACCAGTTACGGTTTAAATCTGAAATTTACTTTCATATTGGTCACGAAATCTGCTCTTTGTTTGAGACTTTTTCACTTGGGGTGGACCAATAACGACCTAATTAGGGTTTTGGAACCCTAGGCCGCACGTACCATATTGAAATAAATAAAATAGTTGCTACTAGTTAGTACCAAAAAGAATTAAGACATCTATAGAACGCAAACGTCCAATGCAGATATCTACTCATCTATTCATATTTCCATGTAAAAATATTGGAATTTTGGATCCTTTAACCCCAGACAAAATATTGGGGAAGGCAAAGAGAATCCTTAAAACTCCAAGAAGCAAACAACCATTCAACTACCCAAGAAGAAAATTAACACCTCTATAAACTCCCCCTATATTCTTTATCAAGTGCATCATATGCCTAAGGATTTACAAAACAGGTAACCTTTTTTCTTTTTTTCCTTTTTTGGTGGTCCCCACTTTGACATGCTACGAAATAGTTTCCCATGTAAAGCATCATTATTTGATAGAAAGTTATCGTAATGAATTCCAACAGTCGGCAAAAAAAAAATCCCAACCCAAATTTCAACATCAACAAGCATCATTCCCAGAATGCAACAGAAGCACCTGCAAAAGTCCATATTATTCTTATTACAAAGGGTTTTAAGAACTAAAAGAATGCAGGAAGCAGTACAGATATCAATTTGAAATCCACAGAAATGTCAGCACAGAAAAGTTGAGTGATTGGCATGGAACCCTAGAACATCCAGGATGGGGCTGAAAAATAGACAGCTAGCTGGAGCTTCCTTAAGTTTGGGCTCCTACCAAATCCAAAGGTAGCCCAAACCTACTGAAGAAAGGATACTTCAATCATAAAAATATTCTGGAAACACATTTCCACATTATCCACTCCACTCTGGTAATGCAGCTAGGAAATATTTTACAGAGTGAAGACCCATATGGATCTTCAACCCATGCAAAGATAGTGTAATAGTCTTCTGAACAAAAGGTTTGAAATCCAAGACTCTCAATATGGGTACAAAAGTATTGCATTGGCTTTGGCGTCAGAGAAATACCTGTACAGATATCCACCAGAAAAAGATTGATATCTTTCAACTGCCATGCAGAACCTTCTGAGGATCCAATTGCCCGCTGCAATAACTGGACGGAACAGCAGAAAGCTCTTGCCTTCCTCTCCACTCTTCCCCAGGTTTCAGGGTGATGGGCTTTTCCACAGCTGCAGCCTCCACGCACAGCATATGCTTGTAATCATCATCCCCAAGATCAGGGATGGCCTTTGCCTTCCTATCCCAAGGATTCCACACAACTGGGGGGGAGGGGATTAGTCACAACCTCCGCTATTAGTGATATTTATACAACAAGCCAAGGAAATATAAAGCTCTACACTATGGCTAGTAGCTGATTACACTATAATAGAAGCACACGAAACAATCATACATCAATCAGAAAACTAGCAAAAAACCTGAGAAAAATATCTGAAGGAAACGAATAAAGAATCGCTCATTGTTACCAACTTTCATCTCTACCTTTACCTAGGTATCAACTCTCTGTACTAATTGTATGCAAGAAAGTGTGGGTTAGAAACAGCTGAATTAATTGGTGAATCGCCTACTGTCATGGGTTTAATCACAAGCTTATACACCTGGTTAGGGAAAGAAATAGACCACAATTTCCCTGAAGTCTTCTACAAGGTTTTAATCTAGAGGTGCAGTGTACTCCTTGGGTACAAGATTACAAAGCTATAAACCCTTGGCATGCAGTACACACAATAGGTGGTTACCAGACGAACCTGTCTACACACTGCTTGCTATTATCATATGAATGGCAAACCATTCACCAAAGGCAATTAACACTTCACAAAAGCAGATGACATGGTTGAACTAACCAGCATCTGGAAGGCCGTCTTTGCGCAGAACAAACGTCCTCTTCTTTTCATGGTCCAGAATTGCAATTTTTGTTGGTGTACTGACATATACTTTGTCCACCTTTCTCACAAGAAAACACAAATCATGAAATAACTAATTGAACCAAGCTAGCAAAGAGACAACCATAACATCCAAAAACACAGATGCTTACTTCTCCTTCAAAAGTTATAGCATCTCCTTGTTCAGTGAATCGCTCCCTCTCTCGCAGGTTATCCAGATAATCAAGCGTCTCCAACCCTTCTACCCGAACTTCACTGAACATAAACAATTGAAAGTTAATGTGCAGGTGAGTACAAATGTTTATACTGCATTCCCTGACAATGACCCATCCACATTTCTTGCACAATCAACAGGTCAGTTTCTTTATCTATCAGCTATAGTAATAAAAACCATTCATCTTCAACTGTCAATGAAATATTTGCATGCTCACCACCAGCAGCAAGAATGAGGAACATACTTATATGAATGAATCAGAGACTACATATATATACTTGACTTCTATCGAACTAATTTTGAGGTAAATGATAGCAGACTAACATCAATGTAGTTATCTTTGTGAACAGTTGATGACCATTAAACAGTACATGCAAACAGAATTGAAAGTTATTCACAGAAACCATTACATCAATCATACAAGGGGAAAAAATAAAGAAACTATTACAAAAAAAGAATGGGTAAGCCTATTTTTATGGAAAGATGCACAAAGTAACTAAAATAAATCATTAGCAAAAGACTCTACATCGGTCCATCCCAATCCCCAAACCTCAACTGATTTGTATGCTTAATCAGTGCACTGAATTTATAGAGAAAGTAAAGCATTTCCTTCTACAAGCCTGTGGCACATGACCTTCTACTACTCCGTCACGATAAAGGGCCATTACCCAGTGCTGGTCCTGCATATGCAGAGGGTCCTGGGGGAGGTGAGTTTGGAGACGGTCCTAACCTTCAGCATTTTTTGCAGAAAGTGGCCACTCTAGACTCGAACCCGGGCATTTACACTTGCAGCCCAAATCTTTTACCATTCTTCCAAGTAATGGCCCCTCAAAGAGAACGCATAACAAATTAGTTAACTTGTTGGAGACCAATTTTTCTGACTACTATAAACCACATGTAACAGAATGGGAATATCTTTAAAAATCAAACATTAGGTCAATGGATTCAGAAATTCTGTTCATATGGAGCATTGCATGAAGGATCCTATCTTGAGCCATATCCTTTATACCTTGGGGGTTAAGATCCCAACATCCAAATACTTCTCCAACTTTAAATGGACCAAATTATTTGTTGGATGAAATTTTTTTGTCTTGTCCCAAATTTATATACAGATTTTGATTCTCTCTGCCAAGCCAAACGTGAGGTCTGTGGTTTCAGATAAATATATATATATATATATATAGAGAGAGAGAGAGAGAGTTCTGCGATTTGTGCAAGGGAGTCCCAATCGATTGAGTTGGGGCTGCCCTCCTCCATTCATTATATAAAAGTTTAATCGGCCTATTACAAGTAGGACAGCAGTCCTTGTAGGACTAGAAACATCAAAACATAATAGGAAACTGACTAAAGCACCGTTTGATAACGTTTCTACTGTTTCTAAACGGCTTTTCACGTTTCCAAAAACAAAAACGGATTTTTTGGTGTTTGATAAACCTCTTTTCCGAAACGTTTTTTGCAGACATAATGCCACCAAAAAACCCAATGGTATCATCGGATGCCCATAAGGGAGAGAAGATTCGGTTGCCCTTTTTTAGGTTTAATAGTTGAGAGATTTATCGGGCACAACGGCATTTTTTTCCCTCTCAAATTTGTTTCTAGAAACGACAAAACAAGTCGGACTTGTTTCGTCAAAGTCGTTTCTAAAATTGTAAATAGGCATCTGATGGTTTTTAGGTTGTTAGGGTGAAATTCTGGGAACAAAAAAACGTAGAAACGGCAGAAATGGAACGTTGTCAAACGGTGCCTAAGTAATCAGTCCTAGCTGAACTAGGACTCTTCTAGTTGAACTAGGACAATTAACTCCTAACATGACATCAGTCCTAGCTGAGCTAGGACTTTCCTAGTTAGATTTCCTAGTTAAGACTAGGAAAACACCAAGAAAGGAGCCTGTGCAATCCGCAGGACTCCTCCTTCCTTCCCTTCTCACAACAGCCTTCTAACACAGATACACTGTTCTTAGGGTTTTTATTAAGGATTCCATCATGTAATTTATCCCATGGGTTAAGATTCTAAAAGTCAAATATTTCATATACATGGACTCCTTCCCCGGAAAAACCAATATTTAACCTTTTGCTTCTATATTTTGAGCAATCTACTCAACCTCCAAGGCAAGTTCTGTTAGTCCACGGTAATGATTCCAATGTTTAAAGCCTCTCCAAGCTAAGATCCACCATTTTTCCTCTTCTTTTACCTGTTTTTAATGAATATAGAGACCCCATTAATCTCTGAACAACTGATGGCACCTCACCACCCTAAATTTCTAAATGAAAAAATAAATAAATAAATAAAATTGCCTTCTATCAAAGAACTACCTCAAAAATATAAGGGGAGGTTGACGTAACCCCAATAAAGCAAGAAACAGAAAGCTCCTAAAGACGTCAAAATGACAGAAACTATAGAAGTTAGACTTGGGCCATGGTTCATCCCGATATCCAAGGAATCCCAAATAGACCAAAAGTCACTGAAATAAATGCCTCCAAAGACGAGATTTAAGGCTCCAATGGACAGCTGACAGCCTCAATATAGAAGACTTTTTCACCTTCACATAGTACAGTAGACTGGAATAAAAATATCCTGAATAGTTTGTTTTTACATGGTGTGACATCAAAGGTATTCACTTACCTGGACTCTTTCCACGAATGAAGCATTTTGTTGTGTCACCACCAATAAGTTATTGTTCTATGAATATTATGGATAATTAATTTATCTTATCACCATCAGTTACTTCAAGGAATGTTTGAACAACACGCTATGGAGGTACCTACTTTTTGTACATTAGGTGTATCTTTACAAAAATGTAGCAGCCACAAGATATATTTTACCTTCACTACTGTATGTTCAGTGGAATTGCTACTAGCATGCATCTTTAACAGAAGATGAAGCACCCACATCAGCACATGCTGGATTCTGACAGAACACCATTTTCAGGTGTGACAATTCTGTTTTTTGTATTGTAGCTTGGGCTCACCGAATCCAATAATATGCACCGCGTTGATAGCCCTTTTTTTTTTTTATTGGTACAAGAGTTCACCGATTCAACATTTGAATCAAATTTTAAGATTCATATATCTGTCCATGCCACCTAGCTTCCTAAAAAACAGAAGTAATTTTGCAAAATAACTGAAGTGATATAGCATTATGTCATCAGCTGAATAAAGGAATATGGATTTCATGACTGTAATGATGAACCAACAACGAATCAATTATATACACAAGATAGATACAGAATTTCTCAGGATCAAGCAGACAGCATAACCATCAATGTCTGTCAAGACTCAAAAGTAATAGCAATCATAGATCAAGTTAAGTTTCTGACTATACCTTATATCAGAAACCAAGAAATATGTGTGATACGCAAATGTGAATGTAAATGGTTTTCCATCAGTATTGGTGTTTCTGATGCGGGATGTTAACATCAGATCTCCTCCAGGTCCCAAGGCTACTCTAAGACGGAACTCATAGCTGTAAATAACACAAAATAACATATTTGAATTTATCTGAAAGTGAATGAAACTTACAAATAATTGCAAAAAGCATCTACTATCATATTTTAATTTTACAACTTAAAAAACAGTAGAAGTTAACTGATTTAGTTGCTTTTGTACCTATGAGGCCATAGCTTAAAATCCTCATCAGATGACTTGAGGATCAAATCAATAAAAGCTTTGCTGGAGCTATTTGTCGGAAAAGGAGGCGGATCAGTGTCAATACTCCATAACTTGTTCCTCGCAAATCCATGTTGCTCAAGAGTTCCATGACTTCCGAACTGTGAATGCAGAGATGCTTCTCAATAACGATGTAATAGAATATATATATATATATATAAAGAGAGGCACATACCTGAGGAAAGCATATCGGAATACCACCACGTATTGCCTTTGGAGGCTTGAAAACAGCCTGCACAGAGAGTTAATTACCTCTTTCAGGAAGGTCAAAAAAGGACAGAAAGAAAAATCAGATAAAAACAGAAGAGGCCACAAAATATGCCCGCACATCCCCCACGGTACCATTTTAGATATGGTAAGAGCGAAATTTAGGTATATTCATAGCTAAAATATAGAGATGAACTATTATCACAAGAACATGAAGAAATTATAATGCACATGATGGAATGCAGCCTGCCCGTTTGGATAAGGTAAAACAGAAGCGAGAAATGTGGTTTAAATGCCTGAATAGGCAATAGTTTGTCTGGTGGCCTGTGCAGTCAGTGCACTGGGCTCAGGTTTTGCCCATTCCCCTATTGGTTTATTAAACACATGATCAAGACAGGAGAAAAGATAAATCTACATAATCTATACTAATAATACATGAGCCACCTTCGCCTACAAGTAGGATGTCGCATACATTTTAAATGGTTGTGGTTTAGCCTAAAAACAATACGAGGCATAAACTTAACCAAATACCACATCTACACCTAAAATTTAAACAGGCTAACATCACTGAGATCCCACTAAGGTCACTTAGCCACTTAGGTTGTGGCTTGGTAACACTAACAATGCTATGAACTAGAAACAAGAGAGCAAAATAATCATGCCAAATAAGCTTCAGTCTATCATATTCATGCAGCTACAGGTGGGGTTTGTGGGGAAGGGCAAGTTAAGGGCATTGATGCAGTTAAGATTGTTCAATTGGGCCTAGGAAGACTTTAATTTTGGCCCATGGATGGGTTTTATGGGCCTTGGGATTTTTATTTTTGGGTTTATAGATGTAGTAAAGCTCTTTTATAAGCCCATATTTGGTATCTTAATTCTCACTACGGGATTAAGTATAGGGATAAAATTGTGTGGGTCCCATGTGCTGTTAACGAGTCAAGTTAGTTTACTCTACAAAGAGTTCTTTTTAGTTATCTAATTTCTCATAGTAGGTCATTAGTTTATGTTGATTGGAGTCTTCGGTAGCAAGTAATTGTCCAGTTTAAGCTAGTTTTTGTTGGAAACAGATAGATGGTGTACACACACATACTTCCTTCTCACATTGGTAAGAATATTTATTGGATAGAAAGGATATCCTCTAGAATGGCTACGTTCAAATTTAGATGCTCAACTCAATTATACAGCCCACCATGTATTAGACTCTTTCCCCTTATATTTTCAGCAGTCTAATCTACTGGAAAAATGTTGATTTTTCCACCAATTTCTAAACCTTTATTCAGCCACATGGAATCCATTTTAGTCGAAACTTGGCACATGGATAAGAGTTGTAGCCAAAGTTTGAAAAACAACTGAGCAGTCGCTCATATTTAAAATACCAAAGGGGGGGGGGGGGGGAATTAGAACATGGCTCAAGAGATCGGAATCAGTCACCATCAATTCAGATCTGAATTGGCAAGAATCAGCCATAAACCTAGAATCGGCTAAAATGTCCTTGGATCAGCTGAATCGGGCAGGTGAGAATTGGGATTGGTCACAGCCGATCCGATCCCGATTCCTTGAAGCCTGAGTTGGAATGCAGCTTGTCACCTCTCTCTCCCTTTATAAACAAGCACCCTTAAACATTCCACATTAATGAAAGGCAAAAAAAAATGAATTGATGTAGTGGGTAGCTGTAAAGAGCAGAGAAAACATGGATAGATATATTCAAACATACAAATTTGTACCCCAATAACAGATGCATCATGCACTGTAGAAATTAAGAGAGGACTGTGTCATGTATTTCATAGGTCAGGGAAGACTTCAAGAAACCATAAAGCTCTCTTCTATGTTCTTTTTCTTTTTATTTTCCCTTTTTCCCCCTAAATTGAGTTCAGTTTCATATCAAGGTCAGACAGGCTTTTGAGAACTTAGTAACTACATCTAATATGCTTTATGATTAACTTTTATCCAGGAATTTTTTTTTTTTTTCTCATATTTTCAATGCACTATTTCCCTACAACATGATAAAAGAAAATGTATTTCAACTAGCAACCTTGAGATTAAATCTTGCATAGGTAAAGCTAGCAACCTTGATGTAGATAAGTCACTTGGGCTTATTTTATTGCAAATAAACCTTGGGTTCTGTTATATATGTGTTGGACCTTTGATCCCATGGGTTTTATAAATGGGCCACTTTAATAGGCCTAAAATATGGGTAGAAGGTAGGAAAACGGGATTTTATTCATTAGTTTAATTAGTTGTTATTTAATTCAATAAAGGCCCATTAGGCCATTAGTTGGTTGTAAAGTCCTATATGGACTATTAGTTAGTTAGTCATACTCCATGTTGGAGTCATAAAGTCATGTCCTAGTCCTATTTTGAATTCCTAGTTGTAGTAGGAGTGTCTAATCCTATTGGGAAACTAGCTCCTAGTTGTAGTAGGAGTGTCTAGTCCTATTGGAAAATTAGCTCCTAGCATTAGTATGATTGTAAACTTCCCCTCTATAAATAGAGAGGCATATGTCCCATTATTGGGGAGATTTGAATAAAAGAAAGTTTGCATTTATGAAAGAAAGTTTGTAACTAAATGCTTAGAGTAGCTGAGATAGTTGTGGGTGAGAAGCCCACGCTGAGATAGCCACTTCCTTTATTCTCTTTCACCCTTCTCAACCCCCCATCTGTTTTATTCTTTTTTGTTATTTTATTTGCTGTAACATTCAAGAGGTATAGTTCAGATTTTGATAAAAGTCTTCAGAAATCATAACCGATCAGCAATCCTAGTGGGAATAGGAGAGAGATCGATCTCCTCTCTTTCTCTCTTCTGTACTCTGTTCAGCCAGGTCTTCAATTAGGGTATTCTAGGCCTCATAAGGGTCCCACGATCCTTACCTAGTCACTGTTGGAAGCATTCAGCTGTTGTTCTTGAAGGTTCTTCTCTTTTTTCTCTCCTAGGTCAGAAAATCAAGAAAGCTTGTAATTTCATAACCAGCCGTCAGAATCCTCTCAACTTTGGGGGTTTTGTATTCTCCCTCGGGACTATCTACGCCCAAGAGTGCAACTCAATCGGACTCCTACAGCCCTGACCGCACCTCTCTCTCTCTCCAGCTCTATAACAGGTCTTTCTCTCCTATCGGGTTAGGTTTTGGGCTGGTTTTGCTCCTATATGGGTATTGTATCCTAAGGGATTTATTTGATGGTATTATTTCTTTATTTCTTACTCCTATTTGTATTATTTGGGGTTATAAACTGCGGAGTTAGTTACTTGTAATCTACTCCTGCACTAAACCTTGTCCTAGGGGCCATTGGTTAGAGTTGGAGCATTGGTAAAAGGTTCGGGCTGCCAGGGCACCCGGGTTCAAGTCTTGAGGGTGGCCACTTTGTGTAAAAATGCCAAAGAGGACTGACTGACTCAAAACTCATCCCTCCCAAGACACCGCAGAGGCGGGACCAGCACTGGTACAGTGTAAAATGTGTGTACTCTAACAGGCATCCAGGCTTTCCAAAGGTTGCTGGATTTACTTGTCTACATGTTTATGAAGAATAGTTCTGACAAATTTCGAGCTAGAAAACCTGAAGAGAAACTTATTCAACAAAATGCCACCACTATCCATGTGATAGCATTCTACCCCATGGTCAAATGCTAGATTATGACAATAGTATAATCAAGTTTGTGCAGGTTGCTGATTCGACCAACATACTCAAGGAAAAGAAAGCAATAGTCACAGGAAGAAAATGCTGTGTGGTACCTTACTACTCAGGAAAAGCAATTCCTCCCCATGGTCATTCTTCCAAGATGTCACTTGACCCCCATACAAATAAACCTGTACCAAATAGAAAGAAAATATAATTATGTCAAATTTCCTACCAAATATATATATATATGAAAAAATGTCAATTTGATAACTTCTATCAAAAAGAATGCTTTGTAATTTACTAACCAACCATTCTCGTCATTAAAAGCACATTCTGATCCACAGTAATTAGCATTTATTGCTATTCTAAAAAAAAAAAAAAAAAGGGAAAACCTGTTGGGGGGGGGGGGGAGAAGTACATAGAAAAAAATCAATGAAGTAAAAAAACATTAGGAGAAACAATGGAATTTTTTCTTGCATTTGAATGAAGAGAATAATTTTATGCATTGATCAGTAGACTTGATGTTGTATAATTTTCTCCATATCAGTTACAACATCTAGATTGGTATCAACCTAATACTACCAATCTGCAAGAACTTGCAACAAGGAGAAATCACAATTTCATACGTCACACTACAGACACTTCAAACAACCCTCCAAATATGATATGGATCAAATGAGATTGAGTTACTAATAAATAGGTCAGGCAAAATTGTTCCTTCTTGAAAAAGTAACAAAGCAACCTCATCATTATTTCTCTCCACAACAAATACTCTATATAGTTTTGGGAAAAACTGAAGCTCATACCCATTGATAAATATTCTGTATAGTTTTCATAAAGCCTTTGGGAGTTCATACAATAGATCTGGGTTGAAAACATGTCATTTTTGAGAAATGAAACCAAGCACCACACAGCTTGTTCAAAAAATAAGCGGATGCATAACATAAGGCTAGGACATGAAGGACCTAACCCCAGGCAGGATAATGTAATATTAAGATTGGCAAGCCGACCTAGTCCCAAACTGCAGGATACTTATCAAAGAACCACCATAATCAAGGTAGGACAATAGTACAAACAGATTCAGATGAATGAAGAAATTAGATCAGGAAACAAAGGTTACCGATTCCCAAAACTAGGGTTTCTGAGATCAGATCAGTAGTCAGACAACAAGGGCATAACAGGGACGGAAGTAGAGTCAGAATACCTCAATAAGCATAAACAACATCGAAAGAAACAAGAGAAACCAGAATACAACAACAACAACTTAAAATATTCATTAAATCAAATCGTCCCTAGCTAATTACTATTACAAATATATTTAAAGACACCCCAATAGAAGTACCAATCTATCTAGGAAATCAAATCCTAATTAACCTTCTAATTTCAGAATTACATATAAGTTAACTAATAAAACCTAAACAGAAACAAATCCCAATAGAAACCTATCTATTTATAACAGCTGTAGGAGTCCACATATTGGCAATTGAGCCTTCATTATGTATTCACTAGCTGGCCGTGGGGCCCTCTTGCTCATGAAATATCCTCCCAATAGAGCTAATTGATATCTACTCAATTATAGAAAATAACCCTTCATGACTAGCTAGCCGATAGCTAATGACAGTCTCCAAATAAAACTAATCAATTGCCTCATAATGTTCATATGATAGGAAATAGGACAGAACATCTGTCCTTAAAATAACAGCGATCTCCTACTTTAATTCTGGAGAATTTTCCTTTTATGCTGCTGGTCAATACCTCTCTTTTGGGCAGACATCAATGGATTTGAATAAACACAGAATTTGGACCACCTACATGCTAGTCGATCTGCATCAATGGTTGGGTAGGGAGGTTAAATTTGAGAAGGCTAGAGAATTGATTCGCATTTTACAGATCCTTGAATAATGGGCTTGGTTGAAAATGACGCATATCTGAAGGATCATGACATAATTATTTTCAGTAATTCAAAAGCAGTATCAGGTCATACGAGTTGTAATTCTGTAGAGCTATTCCAAGCAATGGCTGAGCAATGTACAACTTTAGTTGTTTCCAGTAAAATCAATCCAAGAACACATGTGTGTTTCTCACATCAATTTCAGAAAGAAGATAACTAACAGAAGGTATTAACAGTCAACCTCCTCTCCCCCACCCCCTAAACTCTCATTTGAACTGAAACCTACCAGGGATTTTAGGGGTAATAAAGCAACCTCACTTATATTAGTTATGTATCCCAATGACCAATACAGGTTTTACTTAACTGGAAGGTAAGCAATTACAACCATCAATTCATATATCGCCAATACAGGTCTCACTTAAGAGTCTGAAGCAAGTGGGAACCATCTATTGAACTTGTTTTCTAGTGGAAAACCAATGCTACATATACTATTTTCTGGTTTAAAAATTGGTGTCTGGGGACATCTCGAAGAAGAACAATTTAGTTCTCATAATATGTAGCACTCTTTGTTTTACCTCATATCTGAAATGCCAAGCTTTTGATGCATCTATAAGTCGTTACTATAAGCAGAAATGAAGTGACAAACAAGGAACTCTCATTTGCCTCTGATTCTGAACACCCTTGACCATGGGAAATAGGGTGACATGTTCAATATCAAGACATAATACTAAGCAAATGAGACTTGAATGTACATCAATTCATAATGGATGAACCGTTCTCCAAATTCAAAATAGCAAATCACCGGAACACCTGAGGCAGAAAACAATGACAGCTACTACAGACCTTCGTGAAACAATGAAGATTTACCAAAAAGGAAGGGTCACAAAACAAAAATGTGATATAGTCCAGAAGTATAAACCTCAGAGGGGAAGATTATGAGAACCAACTTTCTGAAAGAGTTGATTCAAGTACACAATGGAAAAATTAAATTTAACACAACTAATCCCTTATGATCAATCATCATTTCCAACCATTGGAGGGAGAAAAATTAACTTGAGTACCACACACGTTGTACCTCCTAGAGAGGTTAGCTCTTCCTCTACGGTGCAACACCGGGTATCTTTGTAGAAAAACCTCAGGCAACGATTGCATTGAGACCAAGGAGACGATCTCTAATTGCTCAACCACCCTTTGCAAACCCAAATCTCATTGTAGTATATAAAGGAGAGAAGGAGAATGCAGTTGGGGAGATGAAACCCTAACTTGTGAGACAGAGATAGAAAAGCGATGATTACAAGGGATGGAGATGGAGAGAATTCGGAGGGAGGGGAGGAGCTTGGCAAGTTTGTACTATCAAGCTTCCCTCATACCTTATTGAATTTTAGAAACCCCTAGAAAGATTTCCCAATCCAACTCTTATTCTCTCTCTCTCTCCTCCTTGCCTAATAAATTATAACCCTTATAATTTATTATATTCTCTCTCTCAATAATATCTATGTGGAATTATAGTGTAAAAATAATCCTAAACTGAAGAGTCCAATTTTGCAAAAATAGGGATAAGGTAGGATCCCATTAGGATATCTATCCTCAATATAATATTGGATAATGTGATTAATTCCTAATTAAATATATTCATCAATATGTACACTAAAGGTAAAACAACTCTTATTTCTCCCAAGACAATAGTTAATTTTGGACACATCCCTCCACTTAACAATATTGTGTGATAGTGCTCAGGGCATGGTAATAATTACTGTCGCTACCCTAGACTTGTAATTCCGTGAACAAAGAAACTGTACTGTTGATTAGACCATTAAAATTATCTTAAAAACATTTACAAAATAAATATAAATAAGTTTAAATTTAAACCATATAAATATGGATTTGATGGACACACTTCCAACACATTCATCTGCAAACAAAAACACTTCAAAAGGATAACAGTGGACAGTTGATGAAAGATAATAAGTAAAAAATAATAGATAGAAATGTCCCTGAAAGCAAGTAAGTCTAATGCAGGGCAACAGAAGCCTATCTTCTTCGGATCTTTAGATGTTAATGTAGAACAGTGTCTTCAACATGCAACTGTACAAAAGAAAGGATCCAAGAAAGTAAGAAGAATCAAATAATACTTTCACATAAGTGAATACTGGTAAAAACAAGCAGATCTATGGAGTAAATCAATAAGCACTACCCAAAAGTACTTTCTATAAGAGATCCAGGCCAATAACCTCACATGCAACAGTTCCACCCCACGCGATATCGTTTAATTAATAACCATACAATTCAGATTAAGAGCGCAAGAAGATTCAAGAAATCAGTTCCGATTACAATGGAAATCATTCACATCAATCACCAGATCCATGAAATGAAGAAGGAAGTAGAAACATGTGACCATTGAAGCGCTAATTCAGTTTCTTGAATTCAAGAAAGAAGAGTTCAAACCGTCTTACCTCTGCAGAAGTCCCCCGAATCTCTCTAAGAACGACCTTGTCGAGGCCATAAATGCCTTTGCAGAGCTCAACAGAAGGCCTTTCGCTCGACATATCGCTCAAATCCTATGAACAGAACGAACACCCTCTGCAAAACCCTCGTCTCGTCTCTTCTCTTCTCTTCTCTTCTCTTCTCTTCTCTTTGGGTCTTAATCTATAATCCAAAAGCAAAAAAAGGAAGTTTCAGTTAAGAGCAAAACCAAAACCCCTGCTGTTCTATATATAAACGAAAAACAGAGCGAGAGAGAGAGAGACCGAGGTGCGAAATGCGAAGATACAGAGAAAGTGATTGATTATTCGCTCCCACCCTCCGCGCCCCCTTTTTTCTTTTTTGTTTTCCCCTTTTGGGGACCGTGGGGCATACTTAATCAGTTAATTGTTTCTTTGTTAAACAAAACGCAAGGCCGTTATGCTGAAGTGACTTGACGAAACTTTCCAGGCTTGCTTAACTGATTTACGGAAATACCTCTTTCTCACACGATTGCATCTACACTGTACACGTGGTTCCATCAATAATACCGGGGCTTTATTCTGATGTTTAGTCTTCTGACCCCACCAGTTAGCCAGTTATATGGATGGGATTCCTATGGTGCAGGATGCGTCCTGCTGTGTGCCCCCTTCCTTTTTTTTTCCTGTCATGTATATATAATGTATACCCCTTTTTGTTTTTTCGGGTGAGATACCCTTGCTTCGATGGAACGAAATCCTCTTTAGTGCACCAATCCCTCCATCGCACATCAGATGGTTGAGAAGCAATTACGATGCATGCCTAGTGCTACCAGCGGTTAGATGCACGTTGGAGGGGTTGGCGCACTTGAGAGGATCTGATTCTTGCTTCAATATCAATAACAAAATGGAAGTGTTCTTCGTGGGGGAGGGTAGTCTCCACTAACCCCTCCTAGTCTATCTCTATCCTCTACCTATATAGGTTGTTTCACATGAGGGAGAAGAGAGATAGATTGTGGCTAAGGCTACACTCTCCCACTGGAACTATTATTTCTTTAATGGAAGAGGGTTCTTTGAGCAAGCAGGGTACTCTGCATTGTATCACAAATGATTTTTTTAATCATTCTTTTTCATTTAAAAATAATAATAATATAATAATAATCCCAATGTGAGAAGGCGTGCAGTACGCCTTAGGCTCAGAGAACCTTTTCCCTTCTTTTATGTACACCTTTGCTTGTTAGGGGAATTTTTTTTTTTTTAACCAACACACTGACTTTATTAGGGACTTGGATCCTCTCCAGTGCCCAATGCTCATTGGACGGCTAGCAGCACCAGGGTATGCATCCCTAACTATCAAATGTGCATTGGTAGCTGATGAGGCAAAATATGTCAACTTCCTCAGCACTGTTGAAGCTCGTATGCAAACCTGAATAGGACTGACTCACTACCTCGGCATCCATCTTGCTGTGCTGCCACCTCGGCCTCCATCGGGCAGTGCTACCACCTCAGCCCCCATCGGGCCGTGCTCTCACCTTGGCCTCCATGCGGCCGTGCTGCCACCTCGGCCTCCATCGGGCCTTGCTATCACCTCGGCCCTCATCAGGCCGTGCTACCACCTCGGCCTCCGTCGAGCAATGCTATCACCTCGGCCTTCATCAGGCCGTGCTACCATCACACCGTGCTAACCTCGCCTTGCCTCCATCAAGCCGTGCTGCCACCTCGACCTCCATCGGGCCTCCATTGGGTCGTGCTGCCACCTCGGCCTCCATCGGACCGTGCTATCACCTCAGCCTCCATTGGGCCATATGTTTGAGATTTAAAATGTAACCGCAAGCGTACGGATCAGTGTAGCTACGGGTCGAACACAGGGAGAGCAGCCACTTTATTTTTTTATTTCTTTTAATAATGCGAAAGTGAACCGATTAATGATTGTGATCTAATTCTAATTACCGTCCTAAAAATAACGTCCTAACCATTCGTCATCTAAGAATTTAAAGACGCAAGCCACGCAATTAAAATTAAATAAATAAATAACTGAAAATAAACAACCCATGCAATTAAAAAAAATAAATAAATAAAGGAAAAAAAATGCTGAAATAAAAATAAAGTAAAAGAAAGGGAATAAAGCTAGAGAGCGACTCACAAGTAGGTTTCTCTACTTAGCCCGAGGGATGCATCATAATATGAGCGTCCCTACTTGACCAGAGAGTCACTCTTACAAGGGTTTCTCTACTTGGCTTTAGGGAAAGGGAGACAATTAAAATAAAAGCAATAAA
>NC_056563.1:1968540-1980598 GCF_013358625.1 Macadamia integrifolia | reverse complement strand
TTGCTTGTTAGGGGAATTTTTTTTTTTTTTTAAACCAACACACTGACTTTATTAGGGACTTGGATCCTCTCCAGTGCCCAATGCTCATTGGACGGCTAGCAACACCAGGGTATGCATCCCTAGCTATCAAATGTGCATTGGTAGCTGATGAGGCAAAATATGTCAACTTCCTCAGCACGGTTGAAGCTCGTATGCAAACCTGAATAGGACTGACTCACTACCTCGGCATCCATCTTGCCGTGCTGCCACCTCGGCCTCCATCGGGCCGTGCTGCCACCTCGGCCTCCATCGGGCCGTGCTGCCACCTCGGCCTCCATCGGGCCGTGCTACCACCTCAGCCCCCATCGGGCCGTGCTCTCACCTCGGCCTCCATGCGGCCGTGCTGCCACCTCGGCCTCCATCGGGCCTTGCTATCACCTCGGCCCTCATCAGGCCGTGCTACCACCTCGGCCTCCGTCGAGCAATGCTATCACCTCAGCCTTCATCAGGCCATGCTACCATCACACCGTGCTAACCTCGGCTTGCCTCCATCAAGCCGTGCTGCCACCTCGACCTCCATCGGGCCTCCATTGGGCCGTGCTGCCACCTCGGCCTCCATCGGGTCGTGCTATCACCTCAGCCTCCATTGGGCCATGCTATCACCTAGGCCTCCATCAGGCCGTGCTACCACCTCGGCCCCATCATGCTGTGCTACCACCTTGGCCTCCATCAGGCCATGCTATCACCTCAGCCTCCATCGGGCCTTACTACCACCTCGGCCCAACATCAACAACAAGGTTTCCAGAGACGTGCTTTCGTCCACCCCTACATTCAAGGAACTTAATCCCTATTCAAAAGGATAGGACTCTATCCACTACACGTCACCATAGACGTCTATCCCTCACACGGTTGGGCTTCTCGAGATAGGAGGGGAATATTCTCCTAGAATATACCCCCAAGACCCAAAATATTCCCAAAATCACAGAGCCACGCCCCTCAAGGACTTCATGCCTAAACAGGACTCTTCACTATCGTCTCCCACTGGCCCTCCATCAGCAGCCTATAAATACCAAGGTAAGCCTCCATCATGAGGGATCGATTACTTACTTCTCTTACAGGAAAAGCTCTCTTGAGCATCTGCTGTGGAAAGATCTGACTTAGGCATCGGAGAGTCCCCTGCAGCCCGACTCTCCCCTGTCATCTCTTCTATGCAGGTCGACTAGAGCACCAGGAACTGTAGGGAAGATCATCCGACCAATTTTTGCCGCATCAGTAGCATTGGTGCATTTGAGAGGATCTGGTTTCCTTTATTAGGGAGAACAATCCTAGTGGAATTAATGGAGGGATATAAAGAGAGGAGTTAACCATCATATATGGGCCAAAAACAGAAAAATAGAAAATAAAAACATACAAGCCAAAAGATCCACCTTAGGGTGCATGCCCAGGTGCTCCCATCCATTAAATGTGTGTTGCACACCATGCCAAGCCACAGAGGAGCCATACCTCACGCATGGATTTGATGGAGATGCTTACTTATTGCATACCACTTCAACTCTAGAATGCATGCCCGGGTGCTCCCAGCCGTCAAATGTGTATCGTACACCATGTCATGCCACAGAGGAGTCATGCCTCATGCATGGATTTGATGTAGATGCTTTCTTACTGCATGCCAATCGCCCCTAGCTTCGGCAGGAGCCAGCTTATCAGACTCCTCAATAGGGTCTTCCTGCTCTCGGGAGATGTCCCCCAGCATGTGGAGCATTCTTGGGACCCACCTCTTGTACGGGTCATTCAGATTCCTCGGCAAGGTGTGAAGATTCACCCTATAGCACGGCCTGCTCCACTTGGTCCTCAAAGGAAATCTCAACTATGGGAGGAGGTGAATGAGGATCCTGAGGTGGATCGACCACAACAGAAAGGGCTGCTTTAGTCACTCGCTCCTCCATGGGCCAAGGGGCGCACTCAACTATGATAATCAGGGCAACCCCTTGGCCCTTCTCCTCTTTCAATGCCTCTTTAAAGGGCACTCAACAATCTCAACTACCCTCTCCCTCTACGCCTCTTCCTGGCTTCTGTTCTAGGATTCATGAGTGGCAAAGGCATCTTGCATCGATTGATTGCTGAGCGGCACTGTAATGTGAAACCCAAGTTAGCAAACAAACACCTAAAAGTAAAAGGACAACTCTGACTTGATTAATCACATGCACTTAACCCGTGCCGAACGAGAAAGTTCTCATCACTTAGCTCAGCAATGTTGATGATGCAGCCCACGTCTTGTAGTGCAGTAAGGGTTTGCCCGTCTGGAGGTGAGAGTGTGGAGTGAACGTTCACCAATGCAATATCAAGCTCATACCAGCTATTGCCCAGTGCAAAACCATCAAACCCTGATGCAAAGAAGAACTTGTTCTTCCATCCATTGATGGAAGAGGGGTTCCCTCCATGGGTCTAACTTTCGCACACTAACTCGAAGCGTACTATCTGCGGTGATGGCCTGATGAGTTCTAATGGAAGCAAGTCAAGAAAAGGTAAAAGGAGGTAGATTGGTCAATCCTGGATATAAGGGCACAAAATCCCAATAGGTTTTGTCAATCGTTGGGAAGGAGTTGGGGAGGAGTAATGCCAGATTGGGCAAAGACCTCGCTCACCATGGGTGAATGGGAAATCATAGTCTAGCCCAGAAGAATTCCTCATAAAAGCTCTGCTTGTCACCAAGCGACGAACATGCCATCTCGTCCATAGAAGGGACTCGGAGAGGGATTGAGTCAGGAATGTGGTAAGTCATCCTAATCATGACTAAGTCCCCTTCGGTCAGGTGGTTATGGAAGTTCATCACCTCAAAGCCAATGCCCATAGGGTTAGTAAAGGCAAAACCAATGCCTTTGGGAGCATCAGGAACTACTAAGCTAGGTCTTGCCACCACTGACAAAGTTGTGACCATATTGGCTGTCAGGATAGACCCAGTCCTGCCCTCTAGGGAACTTTCACTGAAGAGACAGAAGAAGGGGCAAATATAGCCCTATTAGTAGCGGAGATCACCTCAATCTCCGCCATCATATCTTTTCCATATGCCATTAATGGCAGAAGAAAGAAAGAACAAAGGAAATGAAGAAACTAAAAGGCTGAGGAAGGAGGAGCCAACTGGTGACTAGAAGGAGCCGGTAAAGAGAAACAAGCACTTCGATGCCAATAGCGGTGATTAACACGAGAGAAATGGACTAGGGAAATTGATGACAAAATTCTGAAAATGATTGTAGGGAGAGAAGAGTGCTTGGAAATTGGAGAAGAAGAGTAAAAGAGGAAGAAGAAAGTGCACATGCTCAAACATACGTTTATGTTCCCAAGGGAATGGGGGGCAATAAATTATAGCCCAAGAATTGGCACCCCTCATGAAGAGACGTGAGATCTAAACCGGCCAACTACAGTGGTCAACTCCTCAAACATCCAACTGATAGCGCGATCATTGACATGGTGTTACCCCATTCATCACTCGTCAATAACGCATCTTTCAATTAAGAAAAGGTTGTTGCCACATGAACAGGCGCCCCAAAACCAATGAAGCATTAATGACGAAAAAGTAAAGGATTCAAAAATCCAAAGGGCACGATTGTGAGGCGGTTGGTCTCTCCTCATGGAGGATCTCGCTCGGCGGTATTAGAAGGAAAAATGATCCCTCTAGGCAAGAAATTGTATGTGGTGATTTTGTAAATCTAGGATAGGGTATTTGGATCATTGCACCTAAAATTAAACAATCACTACGATGACGATCAACTTCGACCAGAAGTGTGCATGGGATGAACTACTACTCCAATTGACCATAAGTAACTCAATTGGAGTGGGGGGCGTTATGGTAAAAAATACTCACTATTGATAGCATGCCATTTGGACGTTGTGGAACGAAGCTAGACCAAGCCCAACAGGCCTTAGTTCAAGGCAAGTCGATTGGTTAGGGTGCGGCCAAGCTACATTCCCAATTGGTGCCTACTATCTAGATCAAATATAGAGTGACCAACCCACACCCAAGATTGAACTAGTTACCGAGCGGTAAAATTATGCCTACGTGTGAGGGTCAACACACATGAATGGCCGATCCATATTCGAACTATAGTTGGGGGTCCAGATAGGACAATATCTTAGCTACATCTAAGTGGTCGAACTATAACCGCACCTAGGCCTGGCACTCAAAAGTGGCCCGCCGTCTGGTGCTCGGTAGAGGTAGGTCTGTAACTGAGCTATTGGATCAAGGTCACTCGATAATCAATGTTTGTGGGATCCCTCGATAGAATACGCTTATATAAGGAGACACATTCCTAATTCAATATGTAATCTCTAATCAAGAATCGGATCCATCATAATTAGGAAAGAATACCTATAAGGACTCCAAGTCCTCCCTAAAACGAACGAGATCTCCCGCTGCACGCGGGATATGTGGAGATTCTATGACTAGGATATCTTCTAGGATCTCTCTCCAAGTGTAACCCCTACTATACTCAGACTTCGTCTTGCACTAGGAGACTTACCTAATTGGGACTCTCTATGGCCGCCATTCGCAACTATAAATACCCACGTAAGCCCCCTTATAGAAAGATCGAGACTTGTTCATTCTTTACTAGAATTACTGTTTACAGTGAGATCTAACTTAGGCATCGGAGAGTCCCCTGCCGAACCTGCCTGACATTCACTCTCTTGTGTTTGTTCCTCTGTGCAGGACATACAAGAAGCCTAGGATGATATCTTTCCCTGACAAATGTCATCACATCATGACATGATAACCATGAGAACCCTCACCATACATATATATATATATATATATATCAACAATACTCCAACCATACAACACCATCAACATCATGGCCCCATGTAAGCATCCATTATACCACCATTTGAGACGTATGAATTGGGTCCAAGGCAATGGAACCACATGTTCTGGTCAATTGGATCTACACAGAGATTAAACAATGCCTTTAAACTCCCACATTTACAATACATATCCACAAGACCATTTGAGACATACAAATTGGGGGCAAGGCGATGGAATTGCAAGTTCTGGTCAGCTGGATCTGCAACAAAGAACAAACGAACATAGCAGGCCAAGGCAAAATGGGAGATTGAGAGTGCCTGTGGGTGTTGCCTAGAGTAGTACCTGCGGGTGTTGCCTGATGGTGGCCCATTGAGGGTGCTACCTATCGACAAAATCCTTTAGTGGGACTTTGGAAGGGGGTGGTAACTATAATAATACCATCAATCAAATGGCCCTAATAGTGTATCTGGGCATAGAATGATGAAAGAGAAATTTCACTTCAGATTCTATTTTTTACATTAATTGCTTACAACACTCAAATTAGTCAAAAAAAACTGATTTTCTATCAAATTTTCTGTTATGTTGTGACCCTCTTTCTCAAAATATAAAAATGATCTATATAGTCTATATGTTTTTTGGGGTGTGGGGGCAAGAGGGGGGAAAGAGAAGTGATTATATAGTTAAGACTTCTGTTTTGTTATCTAGACTCTCTTACATTGACTTCTTTTTTTGGTTGAAACTTTCCTCCAAAGGTATAAGGTGTTAATTGATAAAGAAGCAACCTAATAATTCAATAATGAGGCAGTGCAGTAAAGGAAAATCTCAAAATCAAGTAGCCCTAGGTAATTTTTTATCCCTAGTATTTAGTATTTCTTTATGAGTGGCCACTCTTAGAACCATCAAATTTCACAACAACAATAATAGCTCAACCTTATCCCAACTAAGTGGAGTTGGCCATATAACACAAATAATAGTAGAAAAAGGAAGGAACACCACCACACAACTCGAGTATTCCAACTAAACCTTTTTTTTAAGTATGAATGTAAGAAACCTCATCGAAGCCGGAGAAACCTATCCTCTTCTCGCTCTCTCTCTCTCTCTCTCTCTCTCTCTCTCTCTCTCTCTCTCTCTCTCTCTCTCTCTCTCTCTCTCTCTCTCTCTCTCCCCCCCCCTATTCTCTATTTCTTCTTCACTCATTTCTATGCCTTAACTTCGCTTTCAACCCCCATCACACATCATTTAGACTCCTTCCCACCTTTTTCTTAAATTTTCCCTCTATTGGTCGTTGATTCTATTGATCCACCCTTAGTGGGCCCGATGACCTCTCCCCATGACCTTGTGATGAATGTTACTTTTTTCTTTCAATGGTGAGATATACGCTGCTCTGGGTGGGTCCTCCTCCCCCTTCTCTCTTTTATCCTTTCCCCTCTATTTTTATTGTCAATTCCTCTCCTCCCCTTCACTTTCCAACCTTTTTTACCATAATTGTATCCTATCTTGCCCTTTATTGTTGCTATATTTTCCTTTCTTTTTCCTCTTTTGTCGCCTACAGTGGACAACAACCCTCTTAACCCCACCCTCCATCCTCACTCCCCCCTTTCCTACCATGGACAACAACCCTCTTAAGCCTACCTTTTCCGAACTCTGGCCCTCCTTGCCCCTTGTCTACCTCTTCTCCCACTCCACCTTGTGTCATCTCTGGTGGCTCTGAGTCACGCCTCTCCCCCATTCTTCCTCTATACATGCTCCCTCTGTACTTGCGGCGGCTCCCCCACCCATCCTCTATTTCTATTGTTATTGTTAGCTACCAATTTTTTATGGGCAACATGTCTCACCTCTTCTCTCCTTTTGGATGATGCCTTCTGGTCAAATTCCCCCCCGGTTCACCCTAAGTCCTTTGCTCCCCCTCCATCGCTACCCCCTCTGATGTAGGAATTACCGGTGGAAATTCCTAACATTGCTTCCACTGAAGGAACCATGTTTTTCCCTACTTCGACCTTCTGTGGAGACCACGCACAGACTACCCCATTGGATGTTGTCACTTGTACTTTTGAGAGGCACCATCCCCACCCTGTACTCAACCCCCTAACTCAATTAAGGGTGTTCCTAACTTTCAGGTAGGGAGAGCAAAAAATGTTGTTGTCCATCAATATTTCTTTTATTGTGGTCCCAGAAACCTACCTTCCGATCCCTCGGCCATACCCACCTACCCACTTGGCCTCCCTTAAAAGGAGATGAGCCCTAGCACCAAAGGAGGAGTATGTGGAGAGAATTATCTTCTTGATCTCGCAATCAGTGTCTTCTTCCAAAGACCATAATGAGTTGTAGAAGCAAGTTGAAGACTTCCTGCCAGCGATGGAAGGTCCGATGGCAGGGAAGACGATACCTCAACGAGCCTCGTGCTCGACCAAGTACTTAGTCTCTGAGGAGGAATCTTACCACAAAGGAGGGATGGATCAAACCATTTAGGACTAGGTAACAACATCTTTATCTGATTTTCCATTTATTACATATCTTATGTGCTTCTTCTATGTAGCTCTAGGTTTGTGTATTGCATGGTTACGACTTAATTCGAGATATTTGTGTAGACAATTTGTTCCTAGATATCCCATCTTTAACTAGTTTATTTCTAAATTGTAATCATGTTTTTGTTTTCTTGTGTATCGACTACTGTTTTGATTACCTATTTTTCACAGTGTCTTGTACTTGTTTTTTCTGTTCTGATATTTAGTTTTCTTCACCTTTATGTTCCATATTCTTGTAAGTGTTGTCTATTTCTCTGTTATATCCACTCTCTGAGGATTGGTTTATTTTCGTTGCTTTGTTATGGCTGCATCACTAAATATTGGTCATTGGAATACGCGTGGAATGCATAGTAAGCTCATCAAAAAATTGCCTGTTATCACATTGTAAAAAATGCCACCTAGATTTTGTTTCCCCTTGTGAAACTAAGATTCGTGATCACACCTCTTTTCCCCTCCCTAGTTTTTTCAAAAACTATGATAAAATGTTATTCTATAATAGTGAAGGATCCAAAGAGCTTAAGGGTGGAATCTGGATCTTGGTTTTCCCCTCCATTCTTTTCAGAAAAATCTCTGTGGGACCTTGGTTTGTTGCCATTGAAGTTCAATCTCGACATAGTTCTTAGGCCCTTGTCAACCTTTACGCCTCTCCCCAACCTAATTCTCATTCTGCTTATCCTCCCTCTCTCTCCCCTTCCTCCTTCTTGGGGATTTCAATGAAACCTCAGACCGGAGAACAAATTTGGTGGGACACCTTTCAAAACTTCCCCGATAGCCATCTCTCTTGAGAACTTACTCTCGTCCTTTCAACTAGAAGAAATAAAGATTTGTGGTAACCCATTCACCTAGACCAACAAATAGAAGCCTCCCAATTGGACTAAGGAAGCTATTAACAAGGTTTTTGCCTGCCCTTCTTGGTTATCCCTATAACCTTCCATTTCCTTAACCATACTGTCTTCGGTTGGATCTGATCACAACCCCCTCTGTCTCTTAACTCTCCCACCTTCTGTCACACCCCACTCCCTATACCAGGATACCAACGGTGTGAGTAAGATGTCTTACACCTCTACTAGGATCTCTGATAACAGTACCTTAACATTCGCAATCACACAACACCGAAGCATAAGAATAATTATAGAAAAATCAGAGTATAATATAGCAGAACTTAATTTAAGTGGGGTAACATCTAATGATAATAGATATTCATAACCAATTTATTCCATTTACATCTATTCATGACTTACATATAGTAAGCCCAAATGAATACCATTCCATAGTTCGACATTAAGATAATAAAAAATGACCACTCGTTTGAAGGTGCTGCATATGCATAGGTGTCATATGCACAACCACCCCGGTCGTGCTCCTCGGCCTCGGCATCCACTAGCTATTGGCTCCTTACTCTGGTCCAGAGGAAGTAGAGTCACATCCGAAGGGCACTACAGTATCTGCATCTTCATCTAAAAAGCAATATATATATGGGGTGATCTCCAACTAACTCAGTGAGGGGTGGGGTTCATGCACACACATACACGTAACCCATGATGGATGAATACAGAATTTAAGCATATAGCCCATGATGCGAATGATGTAATTCATTTAATTATTAAACCACCTAACATACAACTAAGTCGGGTTCATGCTACTATGATGCCTTAGGTTATATCCCTGGTTCGGAGCCTGCTGATCCCGGAATGCGACCATCGGTCACACAAAAAACCCCTGATAACCCCTCTTGGAAGTCATGACATTGGAATTACCATCGGCCACACCGGAATATTTTTCGCCTCTAGTAACAATCACATCATACCATGAGAGTGCCATTCCAGAAAGGTTTATCGAACATACCATGTTAGGTTATCCAACACCTTACCCCTTGTTGGTAAGGGGATGTAGCATAGGGAATGTAAAATAACCACAATATACTACATGACTTTCATAATGATACAGTTAGTATGGAATATGATACCAGAATCAACCATCGGCCACATTGCATCCATGTCCAACCCTATCTAACATGCAAGTAGTTGAGTATGGGTTCTGCAATACCAGAATTACCATCGGCCACAATGCGTACCCATTTCCAAGTATAGTCCCGGAGTGCATGATACCGAAATCACCATTGACCACAATGTAATCCATAATTATATCTAATCTAATGCACACCCAAATACATGAATGCAACATCCACATGACTATCATGGTATCAGAACCACCTTGGCCACATCGGATCCTGTCACACATCTCAACATATATCATATATCCAGTTTTTAAATTTCATAAATCATAACATAATTCATATACATAGCATATTATGGGATTAACATAACCAATTAAACAATTAAATAATAATTTTCAAAATTTCTAACACTTGTGACCAATTCTAAAATATTAAACACTCCAAACTTAAAGTCAATCACCGCTCACCTTAATTGTAGCTTGGAAGGGTGAAGTTCCAAGTATGTCAACCAGTATCAAGTCATGTTTGGTCTCGTTGTACGTGTTTACTCTATCCTATGTACAAGGGTAAACGGACATTAACGAGTGTCGAAAATATTGGAGGGGGACCCACAAGGGCTGGCCCAAGTAGTACAAGCATAGTCAATATTGATATCACAGGGAACGTCATCAAAAATATCAGTGGTGTTTTCGGTGGCCTTGGCAGAAACCTCCTAAGGGCCTGGACTTCACCGGAAATATGCCACCGGATTCTGCCCAGGTTTTTCTAGTGGATTCCCAGAAATGTGCCAAGACATTTGGGGGTTCTCCGGCTCAGGCCCAATTGCCGTGATCTGATCCATGGAGTTTGTAGGGGGTCTCCCTACCTCTCTTCTAAGTCGAAGAAATCCCGATTCCATCAAGCCATTTGGGAGATACGGCAATCAAAGGGTTGAAACCCTAACTTCACATTTGGTCAAAATGTTGTCGGAGGTCTTCCGGCCTGGTTTGAGATAAGCAAATACACAGTGGAGTGCAATACACATTCACCAACTTGCTGAAGGTTCTGGGATCGAGGCTCACCCCTCTAACCCGGTGATTCACTCCCATGCACAAAAGCACAAGTTTAAAATAAAGAAAAGAGGTGGTAAGGGAAGATGGCACCTACTTCCAGCAAGAATCCGACAACAATTTGCAAAGCCAAGAGCTAGGTCAAGCTCCTTCCTTCTCCCCTCTTCTTCTTCTCCTTCCTTTCTTACATTTTGGACAAATGAGAAGTGAGAAATGATCTCACTTCTCCTATTTATAGTAAGTGAGGGACTTAAGGTCTGTTTGGTTGAGCACTTGTCCAACTTGAGTAGGTTAAACCGTCATTCGAAACATGTGGACCCACCTCCTTAGACTCATAGGGTGTACAAGTCACAGGGAAGGTGTAAGGGAGTGTGGGATGTCATTCGGGGCTGGCCATGACACGGGTGGTGGGGCCCACGAGCATCAGAACCCAACCAGCACCACAATACGCTACTAGATTCAAGGCCATAGGATCCTGCCCAGATGTTTCTGGTTGTCAAGGCAATATTGTGCCTTGATTGCTTGCTGTTCCCTCTTAATCATTCCATAAGGTTAGGGCACGGCCTTCTAAAAATTCTAGTACATGCCAGGACTCAGGGGTAGAGGTGTGAATTCACATACCGCTTGGGGTCGAAAGGTTTGAAACCTCTCCAGTTGGACATACATGAAATGTACAAGCAATTAGGATCATTTCTTCCCTTTTTGTAATGAGCTGTCACTAGCTAAAACCTGTTGGTACTCTATATCTCCGGTCCAAGATCTATCACAAAAGCCCAAATTTTACCTGGTTAGGGCATAGGTGTAACACCTTCTCCCCAAGCTAAGAAATTGTTCCACTCTTAGGATGCATGGACCATCCACCCTGAATTCTTCTCCTTTTTGTCTCAAGCAGCGGTGGGCCCTCTCTGGTACCTCTTTTACTGCTAAATTGGCCATCTTCAGCAGTATCCTTTCTAAATGGAATATTAACACTTTTGGGAACATTCAACTCCTTAAAGGATCCTTATTTTTCTCTCACCTAGGTGCAGTGAATAATCTATACCCCTCCTATGATGTTTCAGGCTCTATCTCCCACAGATTGAAGTGGATTCATGATATAGAAGAGCTCTTTTGGTTTCAAAAATCTAGGCATCTATATATGAATGATGGAGATAGGAATACCAAGTTTTACCATTCTATTGTCAGGTCCAATCAACACAAGAGGAAGATTGAGTTCACTATTTCGCATGATGGATCTCATTTAACTAATCCAATGTTAAAAGACATAGGCCTACTACAACACAGTCATAGATTGCTCCCTACAGGTGTCATGTTTGCCAATACACGAGGCACTTTGCTAGAAGCCGCCCACAGAGGAAATCGGGTGACCACTTTGCTAAATTAGTTGTTAGCACACCAACTGGGAGTGAAGTAGGACTGTGGAAGAAATATATGAGCCATACCCTATTCAATTCTGTGGATGGGACATGATTACCCACTTGATTAAACTAGAGATGCATGACTTTGATGTCATCTTGGGCGTGGACTAGTTATCTGCTTATAGGGCATGTGTTCTATGTGCCTAGAAGAAAATTGTATTCAAACTCCAGGAAGAAGGGGAACTTGTTTACTAAAGAAGAAAGGTCAAGAAGCCCAAAAAGCTAGTGATATTTGCACTTCAAGTGACAAGGTTATTTGAACAAGGATGTGAGGCTTACTTGGCATCTATAGTGGATACAACTAAGGAGAGCAAGCCTATAAAGGAAATTGA
>NC_056563.1:1938478-1968440 GCF_013358625.1 Macadamia integrifolia | reverse complement strand
AACTTGATAGAGAATTCCTATCTGTAGGTGCTTCCAACTCTTGTTGGATAAGATTCTTTTTTCCAAAAGATAAAAAAAAAATCAATGAAACACCAAGATAAGTCTTCGACATGCCAAGACTTTTGATACCAGTACATTGTACTAAAATGTCAGGGGACCAGGGGACGACAACGACATGGATAATTCCACTGTAGAAGATTTTATAGTTGTATCGGTGATGGGATAGAATGGTTAGAAACTGCACCCAAAGGACTCTTGTGTCTAAAGTTGGTTTGTCATCCAAAACCTTAAGAGTTTTTTGCATAGTGGAATGCTAGAGTGTGAGAGCATTATTTTTGGACTACATGGGACTAAGTCATCGACTCGGACACTCAATTGTTTATCTAGATTTTGTAGAAGACAATTTTATTTTCATAATATCCTTTTCAAGGTGACCAATGACAAGACTACATTGTAACCCCATAATAGATACACATTAACATTAACATGCATAAAATGTTGTGAAAGTGACCAGACCAGACACTCCATTCAATTCATGAAGGTCCAATGACAAAACTATATAATAGCACCTAACAATTCACAGGAGCCAACCATATCCATATTACATATTTTTATATTTTTCGCTACTACTTCCAAAGAAGCCGGAAAACCAACCGTCACTTCCTTTCCTAATCTCTTCTTGGACAATTGCAGTTCTCTTAGCAGTACTACTTGGAAGGCTCTGGTATTTAACTATCCATCTCTGGCATACATCAAGGGCCAAACAACAAAGTGATGGCCATCATCGACTACCACCGGGTCCTTAGGAGTTTCCAGTTCTCGACAATCTTCTAACATTGGGTGTGTAATAATATTCTCTATTATTATCCCATTTACCAATTAGGTAATTGACTGATACTAATCTCATAGAATTGGATTCCAAATAGGAAACCCACTCCTCGTATAATTGTATCGGTGACGGGATAGAATGGTTAGAAACTACACCCAAAGGGCTTTTGTGTCTATCATTCCCCTATACCTGACCTATATTTATTAAAACTCCCTTATTTTTTACTCTTTTTTTTTTCTGATACTTCCCTGATTTTGGATTTTTACATCTCTCTCTCCCCTGCTATTTTTACATTCCCTGAATACCCCTCCTTTAGACCTGATAACCTATTGATCATTTTTCAAATTGATTGGTTCAAATATTACTTTGATTGAACCAAGAACAAACAAACAACTGGTTACTTCATTTTTAATTTGTCCGGTTCAAAAATAGCATAAAATGGAATATGTGGTTAATTATTTTTCGAATTATGTTTAAACGCTTTAGTTTCGAGTTACATAAAGATATATACTTATTTATTTATTCTATTATTTTTGTCCTATCCGCCAATCTAATCTATCTAGTAATTGGAATTGAGATCGTATCGGTTTTCTGATCTTTGGATTGGGCTCAATCTTGATCGATATCGATTCTACCAATTTGAATCCATCATATAACTTTGGATATTACTGGATTGGGCTGATTGACCAATTTTATTTTTTTTTTTGAAAAATCATTTTTATTACTTTCCTACATTTGGTCATACCAATGGATTAGCATCAGATTGGTTAAAACTTGTGATCGGTCCTGAGTCTCGACCGATATCAATCTAATCCATGTGTTCAGATTTTTGAAACCATGGTCTTAGCCGATATGTAATGGGGTCGGTATAAATCTCAGTGGTACATTCAATTGGAAAATTTGATTTAATTGGTGAAGTTGCCTAGACCTAATTGATATCGGACAATACCAAACCCCAAACTATTTTGATACCGATTCACTAGTTCAAGGGAAAAATAGAGTAAAACTGAATATTTAAATAGAATTAAATTTGTCCGATTTGAGGCCAATTTTGATCGATTTAGATGGGTATCGATCCTGATCTGATTCCCAGTATTAGAATCTTTGGCTGAGACCGATACTGATATGGGGCTCTTCTACGACTCAATAGAGGTTGCAATACACCTCAGATAGCTTGGAGCACCTTGAGGCATGCGCCCATGTGATGGGGGTCCATGCCTAGGTGCTCCAGACTATCAAATGTAAGTTGCCACCCCTATCGCACCATAAAGGAAAAACACAATTTATTTGAAAAAAAAAAAACCACCTTAATTTATTATTGTGGAAAACTACATAGTTAGTGGGAGAAGTGAGTTTTCAGCCAACATTTTCTTTCTTAGCTGGTAAAGCAATTTTTTAAGCGGTCCCATTAAAAATGGAGTAACCAATTGCTTGTGCTTTCTTCATTCAATAAAAGCACTTTTGAACCAATCAATTTGAAAAATGATCAATAGGTTATCAGCTGAAAAGGAGGGGTATTCTAGATATTTAAAAAGAGCAGAAGGAGAAAGAGATGTAAAAGTGCATAAGCAGGAGAGTCTCAGAAAAATAGAAAGAAGTAAAGGAGTTTTAATAAATATAGGCCAAGTATAGGGGAGTAATAGTAAGTCCCCCCCACCCCTCCAAAAAAAAAGTCTACCTATAATACAAGAATATTAGTCTTCCCATACAATCATATAAACCAAATTTCATCCATGATAGACATGGAAAATCAAACATTGTGGAGGAAACTCCTGATTTAGCTGCCTCCTTGGCTAAGAAGTTCGCCACTGAATTGGATTCTCGATAGCAATGAGAGATCTTTCAGTGAATAGAGCTTAACGGAAGTTTGAAGGATGCCCATTAATGCGAAAATAACCACATAATGTGATTTACTTCACTAGAATGACAACCGCCACCGAGCCACATTCAATCCAAAGATTTGTGACATTAAGATTTGAGGATCTAGAGAAGCTCATAATGAGAGCCTAGAGTTCTAACAAAAAATTTGATATGTGATCAATATACTCTTTAAAAGCCATAATAATTGAACCAGTTTTGTCCCTAAATATTCTACCAGCACCTGCTCTCTTAAGATTTTCAAAAGAGCATCCATCAATATTTAACTTCATTTAACCAACCGATGGAGCAAATGAGATCATAGACTGATTTGATGGAGCCCTTAAAATTCTGATCAGGATCACATAGGTCTCTCATGATCTTAAGAAAGATAATGTGGTCACCTCTTCTTTTACCGTTAAATCTCTCACTCTTCCTTTCAATCGAAACATTATAAGTAATACGGATCAATCCTGCCATCCATGCATCTCCAAGTGCTAAAAATTCTGACCTTGCATTTCCACCACCAAAAAGAAAATCAAGAAGTGAGCTTGCGAGGCCAAAGCAATACATAAATATGGTCCCTACTGATTTTGAAATCCATTTCAAAATTAAGTGAGAGGTAGATTCGGTATGAGCCATATACAACAGAATTACTTTAATGGATATATTCTCATCTAAAGAAAGCTTACCATGGAGGTTTGGATCAGATTCCCCCGGGTTAAGGGAAAGGGGGGGGGGGGGGGACGTCCCCTAGGGTGATTTAGCCATCCATAGGGGGTCTTTCACCTTTGACTCATAGTCAGACCCACCTATGGACTGCTAGATCACCCGAGAGGATGTCCCCCCTCCCCAGGGTGGTGGGGGAGCTGATCCAAACTCCAGAATAGGTGCCATCCAAAGATATAATGCCTTGGAAGGAGATATAAGCCCCACACCACTAAGAAACATGCCACTTTCGGATTTTTAAGTCTTATTTCCTCCTGAGAAAATAAAACAGTAAGAACCCCACAAGGGCTTAACCTCCAAGAACAAGGATGATCCGTTTGAAAATCTGGAATTTTAATAACCGTACATAACAAATTCAATCTTATCCCAACCTAATGGGGTTGGGTACATGGATCAATGCAAAACACAATAGAGAGAAAGCGGGGAGAGAGCAAACAAAGAACAGGGAGTAAGATGAAAGAAGCCCAGCCCAAAATGCAGGAGAATCTCAGCTGAATGGGGTTCGGAGCATGAATCCTAGTCCTCCAATATGCTCTATCCAAGGTCATACTTGGGACAAGGCCGAAACTAAGCATGCCATTCATCACCACTTCTTCTATAATTATTTTAGACCTGCCCCTAGCTCTTTTATCTCCTTGAAACTGAATCAAATCACTTTTCCTTATTGGAGCGTCCTCAGACTTCCATTGAACATGGCCAAACCACCTCAAAGGACTTTCATGGAGTTTGTCGTTGATCGAGATCACTCCCAAGTCAGTTCTAATATGCACATTCTTTGCTTTATCATTCCTAGTTTTGCCACACATCCATCTTAACATCATCATCTCCACTACATATAACTTATGTATGGCGCACAACAGCCCCATACATCAAACTAGGAATTTTAATAAACTTAGCATCGTTAAAATCCCTTTTAGAAATTCTGACAAAACATCTAGGAAGCTCTACCTATAAATTGAAATGAACCTTGGAATTAATATCTTGAAAGAGACCTGAGAGCAATCCCAAGTAGACGTACCATCCGAGTTATTGTCATTGCCCTTGCGGCAACAATTTGTATGGAGAGTTATTGGTCCACTTCAAGAAAAGCATTCAAGGGGACGCTCCTAATATATGTTTAATGCCCTCCCCATGGTTTTAGGTATTGGTATAAGATTGGTCGTAGCGGCGATATCCTATCAGTATTAGTTAAGACCAATCCTGATACCTTGCCAATCCAGAATTGAGTATCAATATCGGAATAGGGGTAAAACCGTCGTAAAAAAAAACTTTTTTTTAAAATGAAAATAAAAGCAAAATTAATCGATACGGACTAATAAGGATCAATCTAGGATCAGTATTATATTAGTATTTATTGATATTGATACCGATCCGATACCCAAGAACTAAATCGGATCGCTCTAAAGAAGATCTTAGAGTTGGTAAACACTATCGTTGTTAATTAATGGGTGTACCATCTTCCTGTTGGTTTAACCCCAATAGCATAGTGGATTTGGATCGCGCAGGGAGATTTTCAATTCAGATCCAAGAGAACGAAAATAAATTCTAGAGAAAATGTATGGTTATCTGAGAATAGCAATTGAAGTTCCTTATCTAGATAATAGTTCTTTTTTTACTTAAGCAACAACATGGATTGATTCCTTTAAACGTTTTGAAACTTAAATCCACATTCAACAAATAATAAAACCACCATTAGGGTTTCCTTCTTTGGCCCGATCTTTAATTCCTAAATAAATCTTGGTGAATACTTTCCAAATTGAACAACTTGTTTGCTTCTAAAAGGAAAGAGAAAGAATCTAAAAGGATTGTTATCTCTTTAATTACTATAATCTAATAATATATTATTTCACCGTCATAAATAAAAAGATAAATAAATGATCAATATTCCCAAAAAATTTCATGCACAATTAAAGTATTTAATCTACATAACTTTCCACCTTTCCAACATCTCATAATGATATATATATATATATCATTATGGCATGCAATTTAATACTGCAAAACCCAACTCATTGTACATATTTATATCAAAGATTCTACGACTATGATCGAAACTCGAAAATATTTTAAATAAAACTTTAATAAATAAAATAGTATTTATTATATCAGAAAATAATCTCAGTAAACTATTTATAAAAATGAAATTGGTACCGGATTTTTGTTTGATGTAGTACAAAGCATTCTCTATCATTGATATTCCCCAAATTAAGGACAATGAATCCCATGTTGACAATCTCTTTTATTAACAATGCGGGATCATGAGTCCAACGCACTGATATATAGGTTGTAGGATGTTAACTATTGGTTTACCAAAACACGTAATACAATACTGCAACAAAAAATATCTCTCAATTCAAAGGTCAAGTGAAAGGTATGAATCTCGTCTTTACATAATTGGTAGTAATATATGCGGGATTCTTACAAGATTTCTTTTATACATAGACTGTATGTGTACTTACATTATATTTATGCACCGAAATCACATCTCCAGTAGCATACAATATGATAGTTATATCTTTACCAAAAAAAAAGGGAAAATTACATCCCCCTCACCTGTAGTTTGTCAAAATTACGTGTGGGTCTAAGGGTTTGAGCGAATTATACCCCCTCCCCTGAAGCTGATGGTGTGAGTTTTCTGTTAATTGCAAACATGAAAGGACTTGAATACCATTTTATTAAAGAAAGTCTTTTGTTGAGAGGACCATTGTACTCTTTAGAGGAAATATGCATTAAAATAGGAAGTATTCTCAAAACAGAGAACCGTTGGAGAAGGTGAACACCAAGAAACTCTACAAATCGGCCTCAACAACCAAATCTAGGTGAAGAAGCTCTGTCTCCGATCAATTAATGCTGACAAACCCAGGTAAGCGAACATTAAATTGTGGCGGAGGTTACCTGGTGGAGGAGGTCACAATCATTTCTAATCCAAAATAGGTCACATTATATATATATATATATATATATATTGGTGGAAACATTTTTTATACCTAACAGCATCCATTTCTAGTCCATCCATAGATCTGAACCCCAAATGCAAGGCCACCACCCCAACTCCGCCACCAGCTCTCCCAGCTTCGCCACCACCACCTCCTCCAACTTATCCAATCTCAGGTGGGCCAAAAGGCGTGAAAACTACAACTGTGGCCAATGTGGTCTCCCCAAGAAAGGCCATTCCTGTCATGGCGGAACCAGCACCACAACCTCGACCACCAACTCTTCCTCCATCATCACCCAATCTTCTTCCTTGCCTAACACCCCCATCACGCCATCCCTTCTCCCACTTCCGCCGCGCCCTCTCATTTGACGATAACGAGGTAGACGTCTCACCAATGTCTGATGATGAGGATTTATCTGACGGGTGATGGTCGGTTACCTTGGAGTTGTCTGTGGGAGGTGTTGAGGAGGTTTCCGCCAGCTTAGTTGTTGTCGGTGGCGAAGGTTTGTAAGAGGTGGAGGGCTTGCACAAGGAAACTCTGGCGAGCGGCGGAGGAGTTGAAGCTTAGGTTTTCACATTTTCTGTACCCCAGTCGATCGAACCTTCCGCGCGAGGTTCACACGGTTCCTTCCAGAGGTGTCGTGTCTTCATGAAGATGCCATCGTCTTCTCACAATGGATGACCAGAGAGCGATTTGCAGCTAGGGTTTGGATGAAGACAATGAGATTGAAAGAGGATTTCCCTCTTTCAATCTCATTTTAAGTGAAGGGTATTTCGGTCTCTTCACTTCGTTCTGGGGGTATTTTAGGTATAAAAAATGTGACCTCACCACCACATAACAGATTCAAACTCACAGCCATTGACGGATTGGACTCAAATGTAAGAATCTTTCATATTTTAGGGAAAGGGGCTTAATTCACTCAAACCCTTGGACCCACACGTAATTTCGGCAAACTATAGGAGAGGTAGATGTAATTTTCCTAGAAAAATATGATAACTATATGAAAAGGATGTCCAATCTTATCCCTAGTTGAGAACGGTTTTGGATGAAAACCCATAAAACAACTTACAAGTCCAATAAATGTCATACATAAATTAAAATAAATATTTGTATTAAATAAACCAGATTTGATGAATACACACATCCAACAATTTCACCATGATGAAAAACACAAATGCCTCCAAAGGCGGGTTGAAATCGTCTGCAATTCCGATCTCGTACAATTCCGTGCAATACCACCTTTAGGCGGTGACACGTTTATTAATACCAATACAATGGTCAAGATCTGGTACAACTAATAAAACATTAAATCAGTGAAGAGGCATTTAAATCAGATCTGGACCATTGCATTGGTATCAATACACGTGTCACCGCCTGAAGGTGGTATTTCACGGAATTGTACTAGATCGGAATTGCAGACGATTTTTTTCCCTTCTATGGTGGAACTGTTAGGGTTTGTGGTTGTCCCTTGACAGTTCAGTACACCGTGATTGTATAAAGTCTTGGAAGCACAAACAATTCTTTGTATTAGGAGATAGGAACCGCTGCTCGTACGACCATCTGGTCGTACGAGTCAACGATCAACACATGTCTCACTTTATGCCATTACGAGGATAAAGATGAGTATATGTGAAAAAAAAGGACAGGTCACTGACTCGTACGAGCAGAGGATCCGTGCTTTTGTATTAGGCGGTGTACATAACTTTTTTTTTTTTTAAATAAAAAACAACAGATATAATGACAATTTATTAAACCCGATGCAAAATGTACACTTATAATGGTAATAATATGTAAACCAATGTTAAAAGTTTAGATATAGTGGCGGTCAAATTGTCCCGTTGCTGTTACCAAAAAAAAAAAAAATTTCCCGTTGCTAATAAAGGTCAGCCTTTGGAGGAAAAAAATCGTCTGCAATTCCGATCTAGTACAATTCCGTGAAATACCACCTTCAGGCGGTGACACGTGTATTGATACCAATTTCAACCCCCATAGAAGACTCATGGCTGTCTGGGTGGCTAAGCCGAACTGCACCTGGGGAGCTTTATGTCTCAATGAAGATGATCTGTCATCTACTTCATGCATTGTGTAGGGGACTGTCACTCCAAAATTGTTTGCTTTGTCACAATCTGTTTTCTCCTTGAATGGGAAATGCAAATTAAATGCGTTTGAGTCCATAATTGTAGGTTCCAAAGGCCCCAGAATGGACCGAGCACACAAGGGAATTAAGGTCAGGATGGGCTTGAATAAAAAGCACAGGGTCTGCTAAGAGGTTGTGGAAGTGACTTTCACTTTGAAGAAATCGAATCTGTACGAGAAGTGTTTGATCCACACTTGGACTCCATTCAAAATAAAAATCAATTAAAAGAAAAGAGATGAATCAAACACCAGAGGAAAATGATTCCTAATTGATCTGGACTTCACTTTGAAAATAGCTTAAACAAGTGGGTCCAAAGCGAGATTTAATTGAGGAAGAAGACAGCTTCGTCCTCAATTGTTTTATGCCCTATATCGACTTTGTTAAGTTTGTCTTGAATTCTTGACCCGTTTTAAAGATTGACCCGATCCGACATATATTTTTGTGGCGACCTGAATGAGAATTTTTTCTGAGATTTGTGATGGAAGCAGAGGGGTTGGGTTGATAGACCCAAGCTCGGAGCCCATCACTGATCTAGTATAGGGGTGCGGGGGTTTGACCGGATCGATCGTGACCCGATGGGTCGACCCACGATTTTGGAGTATATATAATGTACTATTGTTTGTTGAGAAAGTCATTGTATTCCAAGGTTTTTCACGCAGCTAGGGTTTCAGGGCAAGTTTTTTCTCGCCGCCGCTAGGGTGTAATTTCTCTTCTGCATAGTGAATCATCTTCTTCTTCGCTCGAAGACGTAGCACACCACCCTGATGTGTGAACCTCGTTAAATCTCAGTGTCGTACGAATCTATTGTTTCTTTATTATTCGTGTTTCTCGGTGTTTGATCTTACAGACTTACGTAAAAATTTTCTGCAATCACTATATCTGGGAGGACTATGATCATGACAAGACGCTCAACTATATCCGTGACATCCTTTTCGAGGGTCCCAATGACAATACTATATTGTACCACCCATGGCAGCCGCACATATCTATATCCATATCCAAAGAGGATCTAAGAAAAATATTAAAATATTGTCCAACAATAATTGGCAGCTTCCTTCCTTCACATCCTCCCCTAATGTCTTCTTGGACCATTGCAGTTCTCCTAGCAGTACTGCTTGGAGGGCTCTTATCATTCCATCTCCGGCATGCATTAAGGGCCAAGAAACGGAGTGATCATGATCGTCCAGCTACCGCCCGGTCTTTGGGGAATTTCTCTTCTTGGTAATCTTCTCATGTTGGGTGATCTCCCTCACCGTACCCTCCATCAAATGGCCCAGAAGTATGGACCCATCATGCAGATCAGGCTCGGCCTAATGCCAACTGTGGTGGTATCATCAGCTCAGGTAGCAGAGTTATTCCTCAAGACACATGACAACGTCTTTGCTGGTCGACCTTACATTATGGGTTCCCAGTATATGTCTTATGGGAACAAAGGTGTGCTTTTCTCACAATACGGTACATTTTGGCGCTACATGCGCAAGCTCTACACCATAGAGCTGCTAAGTGCAGCAAAGGTTGATTCATTTAAGTAGATGAGAAGGAAGGAGATGGGCCTCTTTGTTAGATCTCTTAGGGGGTGTTTGGTTCGGTAAATCAAATGGTGTATATATCGGATATGAATGTCAATCTTTTGATAGACATTCTTCTAAATTATGTTTCTTTCTGAAAAATCGTTTGGTTGCTTTGAGGCTAGTACATGTTTCTCGCGGGTTGAGATATTGGATTCCGTAGATAACTTCTTTCCGCTTTTTTCTTTTATACTAGGTGGTAAAAAGGTTGTTCAAATATGAGTTTAAGTGTTGAGGTAAACTCAGATTTTGAACACATCATTTGTAATATGGTCATTCATGGGATGTAGGGTGCTCACTTATGAGGGTCATCCTAGTGGAACCAAACAACTCCAAAAATTAAGAATTATCATTCTAAAGAATGTCATCCCAAAGATTTATCGAACCAAACACCCCCTTAGGGTCGCTGCCGAAGCTGGTGCGGTGGTTGATATGAGTGCCAAAGTGGGATCGTTGATTGAGGATATGACCTTTAAGATGCTGATTGGTAACAAGGTCGATAATTTCCACCTAAAATCAGTTGTTGAGGAATTTCACAAGCTTCTTGGTGCTTTTAACCTGGCCGATTTCATTCCCTGCATCGGAACACTTGACTTTCAGGTAAGTGAGTAGGTCTTTAACACTTCAGATCAAGGTTCTCAATCTCGGTTCTTGAATTGGGATCAGTCTCGATTGATACTGATTCAATACTACAAATCTAGTTTGCCCTGGATCAAATTGGATTGGATTGATCCAAGGGTTTAATTTAGGGAAAATTACATGATTACCCATTTTTGGGTTTTCCTTTACATAATTACCCACAAAAAGTTTTGGTTAATAAAAATACCCAAAATTAGGTTTGAGTTTACAAAACTATCCACCCAAAGTTTTAGTTAACAAAAGGGAAAAGGTCTTGAAAGCCAGCGGGACACCCTAGAATCAGGTGTGCTAGCAAATGTAGACCGTTGGATTAGATAGACTACATTAATACCGTTAGATATCTGTTGTCTTAGGTAACTTACCTAGCCTGACGATGTACGGTCAATCTTCTTCTCCCTCACTTGCTCCGGCAATTTCCCATCCACATAGCCTCAACCACTGCCATTGCCACTGCTGCAACTGTAGCCACTACCGCTACCGTTGCTGCTGCGGAGGTAGAAGAAAGCTCGGAGGGAGAGAGAGAGAGAGAGGAACAGCGGTCGATGGAGAGGAATAGCAAAAATCAGAAAAAAAAAATAAAATAACGGAGATGATGCTGCTGCCGCCGCCGTCGCAGTCGCTGCCACTGTCCAAGAAGAAGAAAGCTCGGGCGGAGAGAGTGAGACAGAGTAACAACAAAAACCAAAAGAAAAAAAAAGAGAGTGCAGTTGTTGCCGTTATAGCTCATTGTTGCCGCTGCCGCTACCGTCGCTGGCTGCCATCACTGCCGCTGCCGTCTCTGGCCGCAGTCCCTATCCACGAAGAAGAAAGATCTGGGGGAGAGAGTTACACAGCAAAAACAAGAAAAAAAAGAGTACAGCTGTTGCCGCTATCGCAACCGCTGCCTAGGAAGAGAAAGCTCTGAAAAAAGATGGTGTGAGAGAGAGAGAGAGAGAGAGGAACAGCAAAAAAAAAAAAAAAAAAATGAGAACTAAGAGCACCAGCCGGGCAACAATCCGGCATGGCTATTGAGGGTGATAAGGTGTGACAGGTGTGGATTGAAGTTTTGGACCTTTCCTCTCAATCTAACGATTCTCTCAAATCCTACGGTTAAAATATCGCTAGCATACTTGATACCCAGGTGTCCTGCTAGCTTTCCTATACCTCTCCCTTAACAAAAATACCCAAAATTAGGTTTGGGTTTACAAAACTATCCAAAATAGTGATTCATCATCTTCCACATATAATCATGTATTTTTTTATGACTAAAACTTTGAGTGGGTAGTTTTGTAAACCAAAACTTAATTTTAGGTATTTTTGTTAACTTCAACTTTAAGTGGGTAATTTTGTAAAGGGAAATCTAATTTTGGGTATTTTTGTTAACTGAAACTTTTGATGGGTAATTTTGTCAAGAAAAACCCAGAAGTGGGTAATCATGTAATTTTCCCTTTAATTTATTAGCTGTCTAGCATTGGGTGATGCCAGTGGATCGGTCTTAAATCACTCAAGCCTTAGGCCCGTTTTATAACGTTTCTGCCGTTTCTGTTTCAAGAAACGTTGTCATTTCTGTAAGCAAAACTAGGAAAGAAGGTATTTGATAATTGATTTGAACAATCTGTTCCGGTGCCCAACAAGACAACTGAGGCCGGGACTAGGGGTGTCAATCGGTCGGTCCGGCTCGATTTTGGTCCGAGTTGAGTCGGTTTCGGTGTGGGAAAGCTGAAACCGAAACCGAACCAATAAGGAAATTCCGGTTTCGGTTTGGTTTCGGTTTCGGTGTGGTTTGGTTTCGGTTTGTCTTCAGTTTCTTAAATCAATTTGTAACTGGGTTGGTTTTGATTTTTGGTTCAGTTTGGATTCGACTTTTCATACAAATGTATACAAAACTATGCAAATTTTGATTTTTTTTTTAATGAATTTTGGAGTGTTTCGGTTTCTTACAGGTTTGGTTTCAGTTTTGATCCGGGTTTTGAGCCGGTTTCGGTTTGGTTTCGGGTTCATCCGGTTTCTGGTGCGGTTCGGTTTGGTTTTGGGGTTGCAATACTCCAAACTGAACTGAACCAATAAGGCGTCGGTTCGGTTCGGTCCGTGTTGTTATTGGTTTGGTCTGACCGGTTTTACCGGTTCGGTTTAGGAATTGACACCCCTAGCCGGGACCATGGCCGCCGGCACCCAAGGCCACTGCAATGCCGTCGTCGTGGGCCTTAGCAACGTGAAGCGAAGTCTTCTTAAGACCTTCCCTATTGGAATCATCCCCCAGACCCTGCAACAGAACCTTCACAGCATCCTCGATTTCGACAATAGTATCTAATTCGTCCTTCAAATCCAGCTCCAAAGATCCAAATTTCACTTCATTTTCGAGCTGTCCAGAAAAATGGCCATCATCCAGAGTGCCCATTGACAGAATACAAATTCCACTAGTAGAACCGGCCAAAATCCGGATTGGATAAAATTAAAGCCTCGTTGAATCGAGAGGCTCAAAACCCCACTATGAAACAGGAACAATATGAAAAGTTCAAGGTACCCAGATGAAAAACGAAAGCATTAACAAAAATAGGGGTAAGAACAGATCAGGGTAGGACGTCAGAAAACAGAAAAATCAACCAACCCAGAAGAACGAAGTAACAGAAGGAGCAAACAAATAGTACAGAGCAGAAGAAGGAAGAAATGGGAAGATGAAGAAGAAGAGAATAGAAGAGGAAGAGCGGCTGAGCCTACAAACGTAAGGCTGCCGTTGATCTAGGAATGGGTGGACGTGGATGATCCCCTTTCTCCTTGTCAAGGCCCTTTGTTGCCAAGGAGCGCCGCAGCGCCCAGTACCAACGGCCAGGCTCGGTCTGACCCTCCGCCTCCGCCTCCGAAACCTAGCCGAGAAGAAGAGGTTTGCGGGATTTCACGATTTTTGAGCACCAAATCTATTCCCATAAATGGCGAAACAAGTCATACTTGTTTGACTTGTTTCGTCAAATGACCGTTTCTAGGAACAAAAATTATCATAAATTTTGATTTCTATTTATGAAAACAGGTGAAACAGAACGAGTTTGTCAAACCCTTTTTGTTCCGTTTCTTTCGCAGCAGAAATGTGTTTCTTGAAACGTTATCAAACGGCTCTTAGAATTAATCACGACGGATATTGATCTCATTCAAGTGATTTCACCGATCCCAATCCAATTTTTGAAACCATGCTACAGACAAAATAAGAGCACATAGTATTAGTATATTATAAAACAGATTGGTTGATCATGAAAAAGAAAGCTTCCCTTTTAAGTGGGCCATGTATCTAGATACAGGGGTGCTTGAAATTACCGCCCCACCCTCGGTGAAATCAAGAATTCCATTCAGGTTGAGGCTCTTGTTGGCCCCACGCTAGTGCAAAGATCAAGTGATGAGGCAGCAATCTCCTACAAAAACTTAGATATCACCACTGCACCAGCGGCTGGGCCAATGCCATGTATATGAGCATCAACTAGGAGGGGCAGGATGATATTTTTGCATGCCCATGTGAGAGGGCATAGAGGGCGCAACAGAGAAGGGATCTTTTTTCAAAACTTATATTTAATCTTAAGAAATGAAAAGCTGTCTAGTCGCGTGATCCTTGCACTAGACATAGGGGCGCACGAAAACACAACCCCTATGAAATAAAAAATATATAAAAAAAAATATCTGAGTCATATCGATACCCCTGTGCATACTCTCATTGGCCTCATGCCACCAAGGAGCGATCTCATGTCCTTTAAACTTTTATGAAGCTATACAAGAACGACATTTCAATGTCTTTAGGAAATCTAATAGGATTGGTGTGTTTAAGAACTTCACTGTTTTGGGTTGTCATTACAATATTACCACGGAATTGAAAGAAGGGCAATCTAACCCAGAAAATTGTTTATCATTGTGCATATTAACTAGGGATTGGGTCGACGCATGATGAAAGTTAGCAAAGTCTTTGATGAGTTCTTGGAGAAGATCATTGATGAGCACATAAACAATCCTAAAGACCATGAAGACAACCAGAAGGACTTCATTGATGTGATGCTGTCTTTGATGGTGAAATCAAAACATATCAATATTGTAGAAGAACAACACTACATGATCAATCGGACTAATATAAAAGCAATCATTTTAGGCATGATTTTAGCTGCAATAGACACATCATCTATCACAATTGAATGGGCCCTCTCAGAACTCTTGAGGCATCCTAAGGTGATGGAAAGGCTTCAGGAGGAGGTGAGGAATAAAGTTGGCATAGATAGGCTAGTGGAGGAAGAGAATCTAGTTAAGTTGGAGTACTTGGACATGGTGGTTAAGGAAGCAATGAGGTTTCATCCTGTCGCTCCATTGCTACCACCCCATGAGTCTTTGGAAGACATAATAGTCAATGGATACCATATACCCAAGAAGTCTCGTGTGATTATAAATCCATGGGCAATTCAAAGGGACCCTAATGTGTGGTCAATTTATGATGATGCTGAAAAATTATTGCCTGAAAGATTTATAGGAACTAATATTGACATCTAAGGACGTGACTTTAAACTTATCCCATTTGGATCAGGTCATAGAAGATGTCCTGGTATATATCTGGGGCCTAACAGTTGTGAAACTATTACTTGGACAACTAGTACATGGCTTCGATTGGGAATTACCCAATGACTTGTCTCCTGACGACTTGGACAAGACTCAGAAGTTTGGCCTAGGTGTTCCATGAGCTAACCATATACTCGCTGTTCCAAGTTGTCACCTTTGCCTTTCCGACAACAATTTGTAATGAGAGTTTTATTTTATCCCATATTTGGTTAATTTTCAGTCTTAAAATGAGTTTATCCACTCCAAAGTGGTTCTTGAGTTACTGGTTGTTAGAAAGAATGTATTGATTGAACTGCTTTTGCACCCTTACAACCTCATTCTGTCTTCTTCTTCTTCTTTTCATTTTTGTTTTCTGAAAGTCAGCAAAGATATATATATTAAAATAATGAATGAAAGCGCTGAGTACAAAAACTGGCCAATAGGCCAAAATAAAACCACAAAGATGAATAGAACCCTGACACACACAAGATAGCACACAGCCAAACTAATAATGGGGTCTCAACTAAGCATCCCAGCTGATGTCACGTGTTGAAAAATCAAGCACAGTAAATTGAAGAAGACCTTGTAGCCATAACATGTTTTACAAGCCTATTTGTCACTGCATTAACTTCACGATATCAATGAAAAATAGAGTAAACGATCCTATCCAAATAGCTTTTAAAGAAAAGTCACTTCTATCTAAAGCACCATGGAATAGATCCATTTTTAATACACAAGATAAAAGACAGTGAAAGACACTCCACCCAAATCCAATTGAGATTTAGCTCAATAGCAATTCTGACTACCTCAAAGAAGGCTGCAAACTCGACAAAAAAATTAGTGGCCACACTTTCATAATGTGCAAAGCACTTAAGGGGATATCTACAGTAGTCCCTAAAAATACCCCCTGCCCCTGACTGACCTGGGTTTCCCATTGAGCAACTATCAATATTAATTTTAACAACTCTTGAGATGGAGTGAGTCCAGAAAACCTCAAGGATACGTTGCGATAGTGGGGGCAGATCGCATTACATTCAGCTTCTTTGAGATAAGCAACTCACGCAAAGAGGAGACGAGAACCTTAACTAATCCTGAGAAGTCATGAAGATCATGCATAACGGACTTTATTAGCAAGCTCGGAGTTCTTGAGAAATTGTCATACCTTCTGCGATTTCTCTCCATCCAAATCTGATATACAATGAGAACCAAGCCTGCTTCCCATAACTTTTTTAATGGGAAAACTGATGATCTACGTTTCCACCAAGAAAATAGCTCATAGATAGAAGGAAATCCAGACTAGCGCATGTAGAAAACTTGTAAGAATTCAGACCAAACCAAAGAGGAAAATGGGCATTCCACCATGATGTGTTAGGAAGATTCCTTCATAGAGTGACAAAGGGAACATCGAGATGCCAAGGGAATACCATTTTTTCACCACTTTGTCATCTGTTGGTTATTAGCCGACTCACTAGATCCATATCCAATGGAATGGATCATGTAGCCGATCACTCACATGAGCAGGGCAGGGCATTACATAGATTACAGTTGTACCAGTTACTTCAGTTACTTACAATTAGCATTAGCTTAGTCATTAGCACTAACTAATCATTTTCTTGTAATTACTTTCTTGTAATTCTGTTTTGTGTAATCTTATCAGAACATATATAAAAAGGATATTTTAGGGTCTCTCTTTCACATTGAGAAAACCCTTTCCTTATCTTCTTATCTTCAAAAGCTTTCATGGTATTAGAGCAGTAAAGGGAAGACAGCGACCGGACAACGACGAAGACAACGGCGGCGACGATCATGACGAATATGAGTTCTACATCAAGATATCACTATCCAAGCTCCTTGAATGCAGCAAATTTTGTCACGATCAAGCTCACATCTAAAAATTTCCTTCTCTGGGAAACTCAAATCCTGTCTTTGATCGAGAGTCAAGATCTGATCGGATTTATCAACGGAGATTGCTCCTCACCAGATCAAGAAGTTGAATCGGAAGAAGGAAAGATGATCGTGAATCCCGATTACATATCTTGGATTCGGACAGATCGTCTTGTCAAAGCCTGGATCACCGGAACCTTGTCGGAGGAGGTTCTTGGACTTGCTGTTGGGGTAAAATCCTCATTCGAACTCTGGAATACACTATCGGATGCATTCTCTCAAGCTTCAAAAGCACGAGAGTTTGAACTCTTGTCAAAGTTGCATTTTCTGAAAAATAAAGACTCGGCATCACTCTTTGTATATTTGATAAATTTCAAGAAAATTTGCGACCAGCTCAGTTCCATCGAAAAGCCGGTTCCAGATTAGAGGAAAGTTTTTCTTCTATTGACCAACCGTGGTCCCTCGTATGAGAATTTCGCTACAACGATGCTGAAACCCCCAATGCCGACCTATAATGAGTTGATTCCTCTGCTACAGAGTCATGATCTGCGTAACAAAGGTAATATTTCTGATTTTCCAAACTATAATCAAGCTTTTCTTGGAGAAAAGACCAATCGACAGAATAATAGATCAAACAGAGGAAGAAGTTCTGGTTCTTTCTTTCCATCTCAACGAGGCAGAAACAACTTCTTTTCTTCTCGAGGGCGTGGCTTCATACAGAATGCCAGATCCAATTCAAAAGAAGATAAAGAAAATAGAGATGATCAGCCAAAGAATGTAGTGCAACAAGGATACAGAGGAGGTAATAATAGTTCTCGACCAGTCATCAAATGCCAAATTTGTCAAAAATTGGGACATGGAGCTCTCAAATTTTGGAGTAGATTTGATAATAGCTTTCAGTCTGATGATATACCACAAGCCCTTGCTGCAATTCAGTTGAGCAATTCTCAAGATTCTGAATGGTTCCCTGATACTGGAGCTACAACTCACATTACTGATACACCAGGTAATCTTCATACTTTAACTCCATATACGGGCACACATACCGTTATGATAGGGGATGGCACTCAATTGCCTATAACACATATTGGTGAAAGTTCTCTTACAAGTGGACCTTTCTCTTTGCCATTGAAGAATGCTCTACTAGTTCCATCTATCCAAAAGCGTTTACTATCGGTTTCACAACTTACCGGTGATTACCCTTGCTTTTTTGAGTTTAACAAGGATGATTTTGTGATTAAGGATCGTCAAACAAGGAGGATTTTGGCATCGGGGAATAAGCAAGGAGGACTCTACGTGTTCAATGATCAGTCGGTGGATGATCCACAGATTGAAGCCTATTTTTCTTCTCATTCTCGGTCTGCTACAGAAGATGTTTGGCACATGAGGCTTGGTCATCCTCAAAGGAAAACAATTCAGTTTCTCCAAATTAATGGTTTGGTTTCTATCACAAATAACTCAAAACATCTCTGTTCTAGTTGTCAAATTAGTAAAAGTACAAAGCTGCCTTTCATTAGTTCTTTTACTAAAAGTAATTCTCCACTTGAACGTATACATAGTGATCTATGGGGAAAGGCCCCGATTGACAGTGTGCAGAAATTCAAATATTATGTTCTGTTCGTTGATGATTTTTCTAGATATACATGGATGTATCCTTTTAGGCGTAAATCTGATTTTGTAACCACATTCTTGGGGTTTCAAACTATGGTGGAACAACAGTTTAATTCCAAAATCAAAGAGTTTTAGTCAGATGGGGGAGGTGAGTTCTTGGATAAAGCCTTTTTACATCATCTTAATAACTGTGGTATTATCCATCATCTTTCTTGTCCGGGTACACCGGAACAAAATAGTGTGGTTGAAAGGAGACATAGACACATCACAGAGTTGGGCTTGGCTTTTCTGTATACCTCCTCTGTTCCTTGCCGTTATTGGGTCGAAGCCTTCTCTACAGCGGTATTTCTCATTAACCGCTTGCCATCTAAAGTACTCAATATGGATTGCCCTCTTTCTCTGTTGTTCGGAAGAAAGCCTGATTACTCTATGTTGCTTGTGTTTGGCACTCAATGTTTTCCTTATTTGCGAGATTATGCTAAGAACAAGTTTGCACCACGTTCATTACCTTGTATTTTTTTGGGATACAACGACAAACATAAAGGCTACCGTTGTCTCCATTTTGCTACAGGCAGAGTATATATTTCAAGGCATGTTGTGTTTGATGAAAATCTATTTCCTTTGGCAAACTCGTCTACAATCACTTCAGCACCAAGTGTCTCTCAAGCTGCCTCTATTGCACAGGACTTTAGTTGTTTTGAAAAATGGCTTTCTCCATCTCAATCCAACATTAAACATTCTCAGGTGCAATCTTCTTTACCTTCATCTACTGACCCTTGGTTCTCACCAAGTGATGATATTTCTGATCCTCTCAATAATGATTCTATCCTTCCCTCTCATGAGTCTCATATCTCTTCACCTACTATTGGTTCCTCCCATCCCTCTATTTCTATTTTACAACCCACACCGTCCCATCCAAACCCATCTCATTGTTTACCTGTAGTGGCAGCCCCATCTGTCTTGAATCCATCTACAGAGAATACCCCACCTACTATTGTACAAAACCCACTTTAGCCTCTGATTCTCCTTTGGGCTTCTTTCATACAGGGATCAATTCATTTGGACCATCCTCAACCAATCAAATGGGTTCTTCCTCTCCCATGGATCCTGTTTGCTTTTCATCTTTACCTACACATTCGATGGTCACCCGCAGCCAAGTTGGAATACATAAACCAAACCTAAAATATGCTCTTTCTGTTTCTACCATACCAACCGAACCCACTTCGGTTAAAGCTGCCCTTAAACATAATGGTTGGCGGTCTGCAATGATTGATGAAATGGATGCCTTAAAGGCCAATCAGACATGGACATTGGTTCCCCGAACATCATCCATGAATGTTATAGGGTGTAGATGGGTTTTTAAATCTAAGCTTTGTGCTGATGGTTCTTTAGAACGTCTTAAGGCTCGGCTTGTGGCAAAGGGGTTCAAGCAGCGCGAAGGTGTTGATTTTATTGAGACATTCAGTCTGGTTGTTAAGCCTGGATCCATTCGGTTGGTTCTCACTATTGCTACAGTACTTCGATGGCCCATTCGACAGCTTGACGTGAAGAATGCTTTTCTTCATGGCCATCTCTCTACCCCGGTTTATAATGAGCCAACCATAGGGTTTTGTTGACTCTCGTCAACCCCATGCCGTTTGTTGTCTTCAGCGTGCGCTTTATGGCCTTCGTCAGGCACCTCGTGCTTGGTTTGATCATTTTAGCACATTTATTCTATCTTGTGGTTTCTTCTGCAGTGTTTCAGATTCTTCTATGTTTGTTTATCGTCGTCTTGGTCGAGTTCTCGTTCTATTACTCTATGTTGATGATATAGTGCTCACCGTGAACGATTTGCATTTTTTGGACTCGTTTATTACTGTACTCAGTTCCACCTTTGCCATGAAAGATCTTGGCTCATTACACTATTTCCTTGGTATAGAGGTCACTTCAACGCCTCAGGGGCTGCATCTATCTCAATCTAAATATGCATTGGATATCCTTCGGCGTGCTCATATGACCGACATCAAGTTTACCTCCACTCCTATGGTGCTTCATTATGTTCTGACCGCTACTACATCCTTTGCCGATGTTACTCTATTCCATAGTCTTGTGGGCGCTTTGCAGTATCTAACCATGACAGGACCGGATATCTCTTATGCCGTTAATTCGGTTTGTCAACATATGCATGCTCCTACCTGTGCTCATTTTGCTATGGTCAGGCACATACTTCGGTATGTTCGTGGCACTTTGGACCTTGGATTACGAATTGTTCGTGATAGTTCTCTCACCTTGTTTGCATTTTCTGATTCGGATTGGGCTGGGTGTCCTGTTACACGACGGTCCACTACTGGTTTTTGTACTTTCCTGGGCTCCAATTGTATTTCTTGGAGTGCCAAGAAACAACCTACAGTTGCTCGCTCTAGCACGGAGGCTGAGTATCGTGCAATGGCCTCTACAACAGCCGAATTGACATGGCTATCATTCCTTCTTCATGATCTCGGTATCACACAGCCCCGACCTGCTTTGCTGTTTTGCGATAACATGAGTGCACTTCATATGATTGTCAACCCCGTTTTTCATGCTCGTACGAAACACATTGAAATTGACTACCACTTTGTTCGTGAAAAAGTGGCTCTCGGTTCTCTCCTTACTCGGTTCATTCCCTCTACTCACCAACTAGCGGATATCTTTACAAAACCTTTAGCTCGTAGAGAGTTTCATCGCATTTGTGCCAAACTAGGCCTTTGTCTTCTTCCCCGGCCCAGTTTGCGGGGGGATATTAGCCGACTCACTAGATCCATATCCAATGGAATGGTTCATGTAGCCGATCATTCACATGAGCAGGGCATTACATAGATTACAACTGTACTAGTTACTTCAGTTACTTACAATTAGCATTAGCTCAGTCATTAGCACTAACTAATCATTTTCTTGTAATTACTTTCTTGTAATTCTGTTTTGTGTAATCTTATCAGAGCATATATAAAAAGGATATTTTAGGGTGTCTCTTCCAGAGAGAGAGAAAACCCTTTCCTTATCTTCTTATCTTCAAAACCTTTCAGTGGGGTGAGTTTTAACACACAAAAAAAAAAAAGTAAGAGGAAATTACACTCCCCTCCACTATATGTTTTAGATATTACATTCAGACTCCCTGCAAACTTTGTAAACAAACGTACCCAGCTTGTGGTGTTAACACTGGTAAAAGCAAATATTAAATGATTTTTTTATCCCCTTCCCTTTTCTTTAAATATCACTCTCTCTAACCTTATTAAGTTGGATTTGTTGGAACAGTTAGAGGGAGAATCAGCCAACAATCACCTGAGCAAATCCCTAAGTCGATTGAGGGAGAGGTGCTGATATTGGCAATCGAAGCTTATTCATCTCGTTTCAAACAACCTAGAGGCGGCAAAGCCAAGATGCCAAAGACACCAATGACAACTGAATCATGATGTTAATTAAGATTTATTTCACCTTATTCCCTTCTGATGTAAAAGAGATTGAGAAGAGAAAATAAATACGATAGCGACATGGGATTAAGGGAAAGAATTTAGAATTGATGAAATTTGCTATTTTTTAGTAGAAAGTCCAGCATGAATAAAGGAATTTCACTGATTGCAGGTAAACAAGAGAACAATTGGAGGGTACGTGTAATCGAAGGTAAAACAAAGTTGGCCTTGATGGTCATGCATTGATAGGAGAGGTTTACATCACAATTAATTTAAATAAACTAATTTACAAGTAGCGGTTTCCATTGAGAAAGCAAGAGAACAGTTGGAGGATACGTGTAATCGGATGATGGGCCGGGAGAGCAGAGATAGTTTAATAATATTATTTGGAGTGATTCAAAATTAACGTTATCCTGCAAAAATTTTCCTTCTTCTAAATGAGCGGTTTTTCTTAGTAAGAGTTTAGAGGTAATATTTGTGTTCAAACTATTTCAATTATACCGAAATGGTAGGGTTTCCTCTCTATATATATATTTTTCTCTCCATGAGATCCTCCAGGCTGCGTTTGGTAGCCAAGAGAAGAAAATAAAAAAAGTACAATTTATGTACTTTTTTCCTTGGGTTAATAATTTTTCTTCGCACTTGATATGTCTTCACCCAAGAGAAGATTCTCCTTTTCAAATTCAAAATTCCTCTTGAAAATTGTGAAATTTTCTTTTATTCTTTCCAAATTTTTTTTGTCAAAAACACAAGAAAACATGAGAAAATATGAAAACATAATAAGACAAAATGAATGGTTACATAATGATTTCCTATATTTCTATCTCTCTATTAAAATTCAAATTTTTTTTTTCCTTTGCTTCTCTTGGTAATTAAACATGCATACTTATTTTCTCACAATTTCTTTGATTTTTTTTCTTTTTTTTTCTTTTCTTTTCTAGTTTATTTTTCTTTTTTTTTTTTCTTCTCATTCTCTTGAGTACCAAACATAGCCTCGGAGAAAAGGGTATTCTGGCTCCATGAGCATCAAAGTGAATTATGTAAACCTATGATTGATTGATTTGAGTGGAAATTTTTGTTGGCATCTATCTATGGCTTTTCACCAAAAAAAAAAATCTATCTATGGCTTCCTCGAAGCGATATTCATTCTTTATGGGAAGAAAGTGTTTTTTCTGCAGATAACCTCCACCCCAGCTGAACTATATAGTTTACCGTCATTTGTCCTCGCTCATCATCTCTCTCTCTCTCTCGCTCTCTCTTCTGGATTGTCCCTGTAAGTTTCAATTTCCACCATTCATCCATGCACCCCTCAGCATCTTACAAGTGATGTTCTGCTAACAGTCAAGGAACAGAGACTATTAATGCGAGGAAATCTCATTTCTGGAATTGTATACAAATGAGTCTCCAATTGAATCACGCTTCTCTTCACCCCCAATCCCCTTGTCTTCATCTCCATGGGATTTTGCAAATCCAGGCCTCTCGCTTCTCGACCCGTAGAAAACTGAAACTCGACCGGACCTTCGCTCTTCGTTATCATGTAAGGTCTTCACTATCGGCTTCCTTCGAGAACCTGTTTCAGAATTTGATTTGTCAGTTCCCCTCCGTGAACTCCTTGGATTTGATCGCTCCAGCTTTGGGTCTTGCATCCGGTGCTGCGTTGTATCTCTCTCATTTTAAATCCCCTCGGAATTCTGGACTTTCTGATATTGGAGAGTGGATTTTATTCACCACCCCGACGCCGTTCAATCGATTTGTATTGCTCCGCTGCCCTTCCATGCAATTCGAGGGGAGTGAGCTACTGCAGGAAGTCAATGATAAGCTCGTCAAGGAGGACAGGCATTTCGTGAAGCTCAACGGCGGGAGGATTCATGTACCGTATCCGGATGAGATGCAGATGCATGGCCGTTTTGAGGAGAAACTCGTTTATCAGAGAGTTTGTGTCAGCACAGACGATGGAGGTGTTATTTCCTTGGACTGGCCAGCGAATTTGGATTTGACAGAGGAGCTTGGACTGGATACGACACTGTTGCTTGTACCGGGGACAACTGAAGGGAGCACAGATAAGAACGTAAGGTCATTCGTATGTGAATCTCTGAAGCAAGGGTGTTTTCCCGTCGTCATGAATCCAAGGGGATGCGCTGGTTCACCTCTTACCACTCCCCGGTAAGCCTTCTTCTTGTGATCGTTTGTTTCATTTTGGGTCTTAAATGTAGATTATCATAGCTCTAAACTGATGACAATTAAGTCCTTTATCTGTGGGATGTTGTGTGATACATAAACCACCCTGCTTACCAAGCAAATGACATACAGGAAACCTCAGTGGAGCCCTCTCCAAGGGGAATCTTTTCTCATCAAAACAGAACGAACGTGTAGAAATTTCATTAAATACCCCTGACTGCTTTACAATAAGGATTTTGATCCCTTCTAGGCAATCACTGACTTTTGGAGTACGATGAAGATAATCAGAACCATCGCCCTCAAATTTGTTTCATTTTTTAAGAAACCTGTCAATCTATGGATTCTTGCTCCCTTTAGCCATTGCCAAATTTTCGTTTTAGCAAACAGAGAAGAGAATGCGCTCATATATTTCAGCTCTACGTTGACTTGTTGAACTTCTGTGCACCTTGGTTTGTTAAGAGATGATAGTGGGTGGAGATTGCCCGGAAAATGCAGAGGTAACACCATTGCACCAGTCCATTGTCTTGGTCACTGGGCACAAGCTTGAAAAATCCTACACAAAATTGCATCCAAATTCAAATCCGCCTGCTGTCCTCAAAAGATTTTTGTCCAAATCCTAGCCTGGAACCCTCCTTTAATGTAGGTTTATTTGTAAGATATGTGGAGTAAAAATGGAGAAATTGGTTCCCGGAGGGAAGACCTTGGGAAGACCTTTCTCTGGTTCGATGTTGTACTCAGCTTTCAGAAAATTGATGATAAGGATCTCATCTTGTGCTGTTGTCAACTCACTACCAGTTAATTTATTGCATCTCCAGCAGTTGGTTGCTAGAGGTTCTATAGCCTGCCCCCACCACCCCCCCCCCAAAAAAAAAAAAATCTGTGAAAATATAGATCTGTATCCATTTTCTGGAAAAGGAGTCTGGTTGGATGCATCCACCATTTCCATAGGCTACAAACCCAATCAAATGGTTTGATAGTCTTTGTGTGCTGATTTACTTTATTTCTACAACAATCTAAACATATGCAAACGAGAACATCTGGAACATTGCACGGCACTTCCTCTTGGGAATTCTGAGAATGCCCAAACTAGTATTTGATCCAAGTTCCCTTAGTGTCTGTTTAATTCTTCACTAAACTCTATACACTTCCTGATGAGTAAATTATTTATCCCTAGATCCTCTACAATATTTTGCAAAGGAAAAATAGATAACTGATTGTAGAAACTCTCCACTACTTTATTTATGTAGGTTATTTACTGCGGCTGACAGCGATGATGTCTGCACAGCTATAAAGTTTATCAACGGTGCAAGACCATGGACAACATTGATGGGTGTTGGCTGGGGATATGGTGCAAACATGCTGACAAAGTACCTTGCAGAAGTTGGAGAGAGAACACCCCTTACAGCCGCCGCATGCATAGACAGTCCTTTTGACTTAGAAGAAGCAACAAGATCATCCCCCTACCATCTTACCATAGACCAAAAGCTCAAAGGTGGACTGATTGATATTCTGAGCTCTAACAAGGTTGAACTTTTCAAGATTTGCATTTCTTAAATTTAATGTTTTCTCATCGTCCTGTAAGAAATAAAATAATTCTTGTAGAGTTCCATCCGCCAGCCTTGGTGGTTCTCTGTTTCATTCGATAAATTTATCTCAGGTATGTATTACTAGCTGCTAATAAGTGCAAAATTACACTTTTTCAGGAACTCTTTCAGGGCAGAGCAAAAGGGTTTAATGTGGAAAAGGCTCTGTCAGCCACATCTGTGCGTGATTTTGAGAAAGCCATATCCATGATTTCTTATGGGTTTGAAGATATTGAAGAATTTTATGCGACATCTAGTACAAGACAACTGGTTGGGAACGTGAAGATCCCTGTTCTCTTCATACAGGCATGCATTTTACATTCTTCACACTATAATGAATCCTGGAATTCCTATATGTTATCTAAATGGTGTATGTTGATACCTTTTTCCATGTTTAGTAAACAATTCAGTTAGTGAGTACTTTATACTTCCTAAGGGATTAGTTGTTATATTTCCCCATTGATTTAATATTTTTGGTTCACTTGTGGCTTTTCAAACTTTTAATGTTACTTCTTGGAGAATCTTTGTTAAGGGTATCTTGATGCAAAGCATGGCCAGTAAGGGAAGGTTTTCCAAGTTTGATGTGGTCAAACCTGGTTGAACTGCAGGTGGGATCCACGTTAGTCTTAAGAACATGTTTAATGCACTTCTGGGCTGGTCTAGGTTTTATTTTTCCTGAACTGTAGTTTCTCTTGTTTTGGGTCATAATGGGTCAACATCATTGCTAGCCAAAAAAAAATCCAGTTGGTTGAATAGAACCTATTTCTAGGCTTCGGTTGTGTGTAAATTGATGGGGTTCAGAATCTTCAGATCAGATTAAGAACAGGTGGGGATTATCATAAAGGAGTAAGCACTCCTTTACTTCTAAGGCAGTCCAGCCTTTTCTTTGTGTTTGGATTCTACGTTGAGTAGTGTTGCTCACATACTCTCTTCTTTAGCCCTTCTTTTTAATTCTGTGTTATTAGGATACCGGTACCCGTCTGACTTGAGTATGCTTCTTTATTTTCTTATTCTAATTAGTTACCTGGGTTTCATGGTCTCTAGTGATGTTGATTCTAGTCAAAACTACTAGTAGTGGTCTAGGAGTCTCTGTGAAGAAGGAAGAGGGGTATGTATGAACTTAGTTAAAATGGTTTGTATCTTGTTTCTGTTTGGATGCTTTGAAATATTTTCTGCTGCATGATTATGGATGGGTGATTATTCTATAGTGCCTTGAGGATATTTAACACTTCATCAAGATCTCCTCCCATCTCAACTGCTCATCCCTTCCTATCATCCACTTTTGATCTCTAATTGACAGCCTGACTAATTTCCACAATGAATTCTTTAATTTCCCTTTGCTAGCATTTCAGACCAGCAGTTCGGCGTTGATCCTACCAATTTTCTAGCATTAAAAATATTTACCCAAATTTAGAACCTCAATATCCATCCATTTATTTTGTTCACAAAAACCCTAGCTCTAATTCTTTTCACGCCAGTACTCACCTTGGCAGAATTTCTTTGCATCTTCATACCCACTACATCTTCAATTAAATTCCCATGACAGCAATCTTCAATACCATATAGCTTGACTCTTTGGTGGAAAACACATGTTTATATTGAAATATATATAGAGGATGAACAAGTAGAAGTCAATTGTTTTGAATTTAGGGACAATCCCAACTGTATTTGTGAGATTGTCCTATATTACAAAATTGCAGCCTGCAATGATTGCATGTACTTCCATCTTTGAACAGGAGTTAGAACTGCCAACATTTTTGGGGTGTACCCAGTGCATGAGGGTCCCACTACTGCTGGGTCTTTGTGGGGGGGAGGGGCATATGTACTCAGCTTTACCCTCGCTTTGCGGAGAGGTTGTTTCCTGATTTGAGCTGCCAACATTTTTAGTAATTGAAAATTTTTTTGCGTATGGTGTTTGTTTACCGAATTTGTATTTGTGTTCTTTTGTCAGCCTTTTTAAAAATCTCAATATAGAAAATCCAACCCCTCAAAGTTAGTTTTGGTCTTTAGTTTTGGTCTTGCCTTTGGAATGGGAATCTTATGCTGCCTTTTTTTTTTTTTTTTTCATTTGACACTTCTTCTTTTCCGCTTCCTTATGTATCCATACATACACTTCTTAGTGAATGTGAGATGCATATAATTTTTATCTAGCTTATAATGTCAAGGACATCAACAAGCTCTATGGTGCATGATTGTAATAATTGTATGTTCTAACTAATTATACTTGCCAAATTTCTCTTTTTCTATCAGAGTGATGATGGGATGGTACCTATATTCTCCATTCCGCGCAGTTCAGTTGCAGAAAATCCATTCACAAGCCTACTTCTCTGTTCTTGTTTGCCTTCTACTACTAGAAGCGATATTTCTGCTATATCTTGGTGCCAGCATCTTGCCATTGAGGTTATCTCGTTTACTTTTTTCTTTTCTTTTTCCAGTGGAAGAAAATTTTCATTATTATTTTAGAAAATTTATTTGCCATTTATTGTAAAGTTTAGGGTGGTGCATGCTTATACAGGAAGTGCAACAGATGCATATTTATGATTTTTTGAAGAACTGCCCAGGGGGTATTTATTGATTATGATTGAACAGCACACGATTCATCAGATCCACGTGACCAAAGATATTTAATTATGATTGATCATCAAAAATGAACCAGCAATGACCAAGGGCTTCTTGATTCGACCATCGACCCCCTTAAGCTCAACCCAATAGATAAGAGCTGATCATTGGATGTACTTTTATATTATTTCTAGACTTATCATCATTAAGCCTTACGTTCCTTTCCTTCATACTCCCACGGAACTGGATAGGGGGATCTGGTTCCACAAGATGTGCCCTTGGGCCCTGGGGGAGACCTTGACTACTGCCCAGACAATAAGGAGTAGTTTCAGTTCAGGTAGTTCTTTCAACTTCACCCTTGAATATCTAACACATGTTTGATCTCTTGGGGAATCACAAAATCCAAAAAAATAACCTTGTACATTTCTCTGTCTTTTGCTTATTCTCTGTCTTTGGGTGGTGGTTCATTGTCATTGACTATCTAAACATGTACCTCTCTCTCTCTTTCTCTCTTTGTGTGATGACAATATGCAGTTATAATGAACCTCAACCATTTATGTCTTGCCTGTGTTCTTATATGTATATAATTTGGCTTTGTAGTGGCTTACAGCAGTGGAACTTGGACTCCTGAAGGGTCGACATCCTCTTCTGAAAGATGTAGATGTTACCATCAATCCTTCAAAAGGTTTAGCTCTGCTTGAATCTAAGGCATCAGATAAGAGTAGGAACAAAAATAACCACTTGAATCCTACACCCTCAGATGTTTTAAGTGGATATTCCGTTGGTCCACTGAAGGATGCGATTGACGAGACTAATACTGCTCCCCATTTAAGATCTGGAAGGGATTTAGAAAGGAAGTCAAAATTTCAAGATGAAGGACAAGAACAACTTGTAAATGTTTTTGTTTCACAGCAAAACAGTTTAATCCATGCAGAATCACTCAAAGAGGAAGGGGATGATCCAGTAGATAGTGAAAGAGGCGAAGTGCTACAGACAGCAGAAATGGTTATTAACATGCTCGATGTAAATCTGCCTGGTACACTAGCAGAAGAACAGAAGAAGAAGGTACAGCTTCATAATTCAAGTACGTGTGTAGATATTGGCTCTATGATTATGTGCAAATATATTTTTTTCAATCATATTGTAGTTTTTCTTTTGGTTGGTGTTGTCTATTGCTTTGTCGATCCCTTTTAGCATAACCATGTAGACTTTTTTGAACCTTTGGGGCAAGTTTTATGACGTGCATGTGGAGAATCATGGAACTAAATTAACTGTACATTTTTTTATGCTGATGTCAGTTTGATGTTATTAATGTTCTTCTCTTAATTATATTCTATGGATTTTCTTCTACTTACATTCTTTATGTTGGTTTTTAGCCAGTAAGATTATTTAATAAATTTATGTTCTGTTGGAACTTTATAAGTTATAAGATGAATGGTTTACATTCACTAATATTTTTATTTTTTTAAACTGATCAGAAGGTGTGGT
>NC_056563.1:1926554-1938458 GCF_013358625.1 Macadamia integrifolia | reverse complement strand
GCTTACTGGATTATAAAAGGGATCCTTATTTTTAAAATTTAAATTAGAATAATAAGATAGATAAAGAAGTATAAACACAAGATAGAAATTTATTTTCATTTTTAGTTGTTGATGTTATATTCCTAGCCACTTTCTATTATAAATTAAACATGAAGGCTATTACCCTAGTGGTTTCATCGTGTTACCAAAGACAGCAAAAAATGCTGCACCCCCCGCAAATCCCAGTTTCACTGGGTCCTAGGAGGGGTGGATTCTAGCCAGTCCTAAACTTCAGCATGGAACCCCATAGGTTCTCTTCTATTATCACTTTGCATATCATTGCAAGAAGCCTCAGTTTCACAAAGTGTTGGTAACTTAGACCCAGTGAAACCAACAAAAAATTCCACCCACCTGAATTTGGGACTTGTTAACATGTTTTGTGTCTCCTACTGACTAACCAGCATTCTCTAGAGAAAAGAAAAATGTTGGCATGGTGGTACCTTATGTCCCACTGTAGCTATTTGTTGTGTTCTTTTCATCTTTACTGATTTCTTGCAATCCTGTTATATATATTTCCTTACTTTTTGCTCATTAAGAGTCAATCTGTGATAGCATTTTCTTGGATTGTTTCTTTTGAAGTATTCTGTAATTTGTTTGCATGGGTATTGAATTTCATGGCAGTTTCTTGGAGCTATTTGGAATACCTCATACAACAACAACAGCAACTCAGCCTTATCCCAACTAAATGGGATTGGCTAAATGGATCCTTACCCTTCAATCAGCTCCATTCGAGGTCATACCAGATACAAGGCCTAAGCTATTCATCTCTTTCCTCACCACTTCCCCTAGGGTCATTTTAGGTCTGCCCCTAGCTCTTTTAGTTTCTTCAATCTGAATCAAAACACTCCTCCGCGCTGGAACATCCAAAGACCTCTGTTTAACGTGGCCATGCTGCCACAAACGGCTATCTCGTAGCTTCTCATGTATCGGAGCTACCCTCATGTCAGATCTAATATGATCATTCCCTACTTTATTCTTCCTAGTTTTGCCACTCATCTATCTCAATATCCTCATCTTCTCTACACTGAATTTATCTATATAATGCTTTTTAACTGCCCATTATTTCTCACCATACATCATTGTTGGTCGTATGACTGTCCTATAAAATTTTTCTTTAGTTTTAAAGAAATATATTGATCACACGACATTCTGGATGCACCTTTCCACTTCATCTATCCTATTTAATTCTCTATGAAACATCATCTTCTATATCACATTTTTTCTTTATGATTGAGCCTAGATACCTAAAATAATCACTTTGTGGAATCTCCTTCTCATCAATTTTCACAACCTCATTATCCGTCCTAGTGTAACTACACACCATATACTCGATCTTCGTTCTACTTATCTTAAAACCTTTTGATTTCAAGAATGATTTCCATAACTCCAAATTGGCGGTAATCCCTGTTTTTGTCTCATCCACCAAAATATATCATCACAAAAAAGCATATACCAAGGAACATTATCTCGGATGTCTCTGGTTTAATTATCCATGATAATTGCAAAAATAAAAAATTGGATTGCTTCATATTTTTGTTTTAATTACTCACCATGATTTACATAGAATCCTTTTTTTTGTGCAGGTCCTGGCAGCAGTGGAACAAGGAGAAACAGTCATGAAAGCTTTGCAAGGAGCTGTACCAGAAGATGTTCGTGGAAAGCTTACAGCAGCTGTTTCTGAAATTGTGCAAACTCAAGGAACAAATTTAAATCTTGATAGACTCATGATGATTGGTAGGACTTCTAGTTTATCAAAGGCAAAGTCTAAGGCCCATGAAAAAGCTGGAGGTCCCTTAAGTTCTGAAAATGGGTCAAGTAGCAGCAACTCTTCGGATCTTGTGAAAACAGTTGATGAACTGACCACTGCTTCAGACAACAATCAGTCTGGAATGGAGAAGCCGTCTGGGGGGATAGAATTAGAGCTTCAGCCTCCATCAAAATCTTTGAAATCTATTGAGATAGGTCAATCTCAATGTGTAAGTGCTCCTGTAGATATTTCCAATTCAGGAAAGAAGGATACTAATGAGGCAGAGCAGAACCAAGGAAAAGATGAATTATTAAAAGAAAGATCTGTGCGGTTATCTGAATATGAAGAAACAAGTTCAGAAACAGGTGGTAATCATAACCATCATAGCAGGTATGAGAAGACAAGCAGCACTGAGGAAGCCCAGGGAAAGGTGACCCAAGGAAATGGAATAGCTCACATGGGTGTAAAGGAAGTGAATGATAATAGGACTACTGAAGATGAAAGCTCAGATGCTTCAGTTGACCAAAGTAAGCAAATTCCGTCCGCAAAGTCTGAAGAAGCCTTACCTTTTGTGACAGCATCTCCTCAGCCAGAGCCAATGGAAAATGTGGGCAACAATAACCAGACAAATGAAGAAAAAAACAACAATAACCAGACAAATGAAGAAAAAAACGTGCAGCCTATGACAGACCAAAATAAGCAAGGGTGTACCAAATCTGAGGAAACTTCTCCATTCTTTGTACAAGCTCCTAATCCTCCCTCTTTAAATGTTTCACAGGCATTAGATGCGTTGACAGGTCTGGATGATTCCACCCAAATGGCTGTCAACAGTGTTTTTGGAGTTATAGAAGATATGATTATTCAGTTGGAGGGAAAAGACAACAGAAACGATGGAAAGGAAGATAAGATTGAGGACAGGGTTGAGGATGAGAATGAGAAACCTGGTTCTGCATCCGAGCCTTCTGTCACTAGTGAACACAAATTGGAAATTGAAGAAGACAGTGAGAAGGGAATGAGCTCAGAGGCCAATCAGTTACAATCATGTGATAATCCTGTAGACAATTCCTGCGAGAAATGTGCAGAACCACCTCAAGACACAAGAAATGGATGGGATGAGAGGAAACTCACAGATAACCCTAGTTCACTTTATAAAAGCTCTACTGGTGGTTTCTGGGGATATTTCAATGGTAATAATCTATATAAAGAGGACAAAAAGAGGAAAGTAGATTTGACAAGATCCAAATTTTTGGTGGAGAATTTGGATAAATCTAAACCTGTACACAAATTTCCACTGTACGTAACTATAAATCCATACAGAGACTCACAGTACAGCGAATACCTAAATAAGTATCTTCTTTCAAAAATGTCAAACACCACATCTCTAGATTTGGATACGACTACTGATTTATTGCTTGACTACATTCCAGAAGAAGGACAATGGAAGCTCTTGGATCAACCTGGAAACTCTAGAAATTTGGGTGTTGACCGGAAGGGTCAGGATATCTGCTCAACACCAGATGTATATGATGTGAATAAAATTATTGAACCATCCTATGTTATATTAGATACTGAAAAAGAAATGCAACAGATTGAAGAATATGGGACAGTAGAAGATTTTAATCAGAAAGCTCAAATTGGTTCTGATGTATCTTCTGAGGAGCTGACACAATTTATTAAGAGTATTATACTGGATTCTTTAAAATTTGAAGTTGATCGGAAGCTAGGTGCATCTACTGTGAAAGCTATGGAGTCTGATCTTACTCAAGATTTAGAGCAAGTTGCAAATGCAGTGAGCCTGGCAATAGGACGGAGTGAGGAGCTGATCTGGTCTTTGGCGAGTAAAGACCCTGCTTCCAGGAAGTTTGGCACACTTAATGGAGAGCTTATTATAAATACAATTTCATCTGCTATTCAGGATGCCAATTATTTGGGTAAAGTGTTGCCAATTGGTGTTATTATAGGCTCCAGCTTGGCCGCTCTGCGAAAACACTTCAGCGTAGCTACAATTGATCCAGCTGACAGTATGGGGGAAGAATATTATGGTCAAGTTGGTCAGATGGGGAGCCGTCATAAACCTGTTGAAAAGAAGGATCAATTTTCTGACATGGATGGCTTATCAAGCAGAGTTGAAGGGAAAGTTCAGGGAGTTAATCTAAAGAATGACACTATGATGGTTGGTGCTGTTACAGCTGCCCTGGGTGCATCTGCATTGATGGTACACCAACAGGTAACTGAGCTGCACCCTTCATAATCCTGATGCAGCCTCATATCATTATTTTGATTGGTCTCATGCACTGGGTTACTCTTTTTTTTTTTTTTTAATTATAAAAAAGAAACATTTATCTTATCATCTACAATTTATTAAGATAAGCCACTGAGTGGTTTGTGCTGATGTGTTGTTCCCTGAATCCAGACATTTTTCAGGTTCCTTAGCACGGTCCACTTACATAAATTATATAGGCAAAACACGAAGTGAAAAAATGTTTTTAAAGAAAAGATGAGCAAAACACTTTTGAGATGTGAAATGAAAAATATTTTGCTTTCTTACTCAAACTCTCAACTTTATTTTGGTACAAGCCTCTCCCTGATTTATTTTTGGAGGCTCATGCCGCTCATCCGATAAATTGGCGGTGCATCTATATTTCAGCTCCATAAAACATCTTCCAAGACGGTGCCTCCAAGATTTTATGTTGTGTAACTTTCTGCAGCTAGTTCTATGGGATTGAAAATGGGTTTGCTCATCAGACATGACTATGTTTTAAAAGGATTTTATGCTGTTTGTGTTACTTCCTCAGTTTTTTGCATTGTGTTTTAAAATGAATTCATGCTGTTTGTGTTATTTTCTCAGGTTTTTGTAACATGTATAATACACTAATACGAATTCCTCTACATGCCTTTCCTTAAGCCTCAAGATTTCAGCTCTTTTTCATCAATATTTTTCAGATAATTTTATCTGGGTGAATTAAATTTCTTCTTTTGAATTTCTGGTTTCCATCTGTTTGAGATATACAGCTCCTTTGGACAAACTTGTTGCTAATGTTGCTTTCTGGTGCTTTTGAGTTCTGTTGGTGGAATTGTCTTCTTTATCTAGAGAAGTGGATAAAAATCCAGAAGCACCAAAATTTTGGTGATAATTGTGTTTTATATTTACTTTTCTCTTTAATCAGCTTTACGATTGAGCATGCATCTTATTTTTGTTTGTTGTGCTTTGTTGGTAATAATAAATGCAGAGAGCTCCAGAGAGAAGTGTTGAAATCACTGAAGTTTCTTCCACGTCTCTCAATGTGAGAGGAGGTCATGAGATGGAACCTGATAAGCTTCAAGAGGAAATATCAGAAAAAAACCAGAATAATATAGTTACTTGCCTTGCTGAGAAAGCCATGGCAGTTGCTGGTCCGGTAGTACCGACTAAGAATGATGGTGAAGTGGATCAGGAAAGGTCAGTTCATTTTATTCCATGTTTACTATCATTTTTTATTTATTTCTTTCCAGAATCTTTCCAGCAATTTCTTTGTGTAAACAGGCTGGTTGCAATGCTGGCAGACTTGGGGCAAAAGGGTGGAATGTTGAGGCTTGTTGGTAAAATTGCTTTGCTTTGGGGGGGTATTCGTGGTGCTATGAGTTTGACTGACAGGCTTATCTCATTCTTGCGTCTCGCTGAGCGTCCCTTGGTTCAGAGGTAAGTGAAATTTTGCAATTCTTCTCTTTTAGTTGGTGGTAGTGAGGACCTATCTTTCCTTGTTCTTATGCATTTCTGCTGGCAGTCTGCACCCAGCCTTAAATGGACAATTTGACCTGTTTTTCTGGTACTAGTAGCTCTGATCCTGAGGCTTCATGGTATTTTATAATATTCATGCACTGCAAGCTTCCAAGTTTGTGCATTGTTTATGTACTGGGCTTAAAGTGACTCTGTAACTGTAGTTCTAAATTCTTCATGAGGCACCCAAAGTTGTGACTTCTGCCCCTTATTGTGGGGAACACATCAGATTCCATGTTCATACCCATTTACTTCTGATTCTAACTTGATCTCTTAGCTCCAGATTGATGCAAGTCTTATCAAAGCCGTGTAAGTTCTTCACTGACCCTGATCGGTGTAGTTGCAGAATATGGTAATGCTGGTGCATTTCCGAATTTTAACAATCAAGGAAGAGTTTAGGCCCATCTCTTTTTGCACTATGCTCTATAAATTTATTGCCAAAATCTTGGCCAACCGGATTGGGAAAGTCATTGATTCCCTGGTCAGCCCAAATCAATCTGCCTTCATCGCTAGGAGTATTGCTGACAATATCATTCTTTGCCACGAGATTGTTAGGGGGTTTGATCGGAAAAACCACTCCCCCTCGGCTTTTCTCAAAATTGATATCCATAAGGCCTTTGATTCCATCAGTTGGGATTTTATCTCTAAAGTCCTATTCCAAATGTCTTTCCCTCCTTCCTTTGTCCGCTGGATCTACTGTTGCATTTCCACTCCTCGTTTATCTGTTTTAGTCAACGGTAGTCTTGCTAGCTACTTTCCCTCAACGAGGGGTATCCGTCAAGGCTGCCTTCTCTCCCCGTTCCTTTTCTCTCTTTCCCTCGAGGTTCTCTCCCGCTCCATTCAATCTGTCTCGGATCTCCATCTCATCTCCCCTATCCCCAAGTGTAAGTCCCCCCGTCTCACCCACCTTGCTTTTGGAGATGACATCATGATCTTCTCTAAAGCCGACTCCCTCTCCATCTTTTCCATTATGAATGCTCTTCACTCCTTCGAATCCCTCTCCGGTCTCTCCATCAACCTCCTCAAGTCCAACCTCTTCCTCACTGGTGTCTCTTCTGAGACCCAATCCCTTCTTCTTGGTATCACTAGTTTCTCTCTGGGCTCCTTACCAGTCAAATACCTGGGTCTCCCCCTCATCTCTTCTAGGCTCTCAGCCCACCTTTGTTCCCTTATTCTCGATCTTATTAGGAACAGGCTCCAGCTTTGGAAAGGCAAGCTCCTCTCCTATGCTGGTTGGCTGATTCTTATCAGATCTATCATCCAATCTCTTTACCTCTTCTGGTCTGGGATCTTTGTCCTCCCTTCCTCTTCTGTTAACTCCATTGAAAGACTCTTCTGTTCCTTCCTTTGGAAAGGTTCCGACTCCTCCAAGTTCCTTCATCCCCTTTCGTGGGAAAAAGTCGGTCTTCCTAAATCTGAAGGGGGACTCGGTATCAGAAGAATCAAGGAGGTCAACTCGGTGGACATCCTGAAGCTTATCTGGAAGCTTGTCTCCAAGCAGAAAAGCATCTGGGTTGACTGGGTTCACTCTTACCTGCTCACCCAAAATTCCCTTTGGACTTGCCCAATCCCCTCTGATGCCTCTTGGATTTGGTGGAAAATCCTCTATCTCAGGCCCCTTGCCATCACTGCTTGTTCCACTATTATTGGCAATGGGCAGGCGACTTCCCTTTGGATGGAACCTTGGCACCCTTTGGGCATTCTCTCCTCCCTTGTCACCCCTAAGATCATCTATTCCTCTGGTCTTCCAAAAACCTCTCTTGTCTCTTCCATTCTCTGCCCTCTGGGTTGGGCCCTCCTGCCTCTCCTCCTCCCCTTGCGGATTTGTGGTCCTTCCTCCCTCCCATTCCCCCTGGGCACCGAGGTAGGGAGCACAAAAGTGTCTGGCTCCCCTCATCCAATGGGTTGTTCTCCTCTGTCTCTGCTTGGTCCTTTGTCAAATCCTCTGGCCCTGTTGTTCCATGGCGTAATCTCGTCTAGTTCAAATGCCACATTCCCCGTCACAGCTTCACCACTTGGAGATGCCTCTCTAACTGCCTCCCCACGTAGTCCTTCCTTATTCACTGTCACATCCAGGTCAACCCCTTCTGTTGCCTCTGACCCCTCGGTCAAGAAGATATCTCCCACCTCTTCTTCTTCTATTCTCTCTCCTCCCTGGTATGGAAAACTATTCTTGCTCGCTGCTGGCCTTTTCCTAGAGCCATTCTCCCCTGGTTGACATGACATTTGCTGGCTCCTCCATTTGCGACACCATTGGTAAGTTAGCTTTCTCTACTACTATATCTCATCTTTTGATGGAGCGTAACATTCGCAGATGGTCTTCCAACTCCTGTTCTCCGGAAAAGATTTGGAAAGCCATCTACTTTGATGTTACCTCTAAAATCCAATCCCTCCATTCCATTCGATCTTGGCCGATCCCCCACTCCTCTAGAAATGACCACATAATCTCTTCCTGGTGCCTTACCCTAGCCCCTCCCCCCACCACTTGACCTCCTTTCCCCCCTCCTCCTCTTGGCCTTCTCCCTCTCCTTCCTTGCTGTGGCTTTGGTTGCTGGTTCGGTTCTCTTGCCCTGCTGCTGGTTGCTGATTTGGTTTTCTTCTGTAATTGTTTTGTTTGTTGCCTTTTGCTTTGTTCCCCCTGGGGTTGGCTCTTCCTTGTTGGCTTAGGCCTCCCCCCCCACTCTTTCTTCCCCTTGTATTTTATTTTCGCTTTGGGTATAAGTTTATTTATTCATCCAAAAAAAAAAAGGAAGAGTTGCAGGAGTAGATCAATGTTGTAGGAACAGCCCAGTTTGGAGACCTAATCGTATGAATAATTATTTTAGAATCAAAGCAGGATTTGATATTTGACATGACATTGGGATTTCTAGTTACATCACAAGAATATTTTCTTTTGACTGGGTTTATAATATCCTGCTAATCTTGCCAGGGGTTACACTGTGGAAGAAACAGGAATCAATGATACAGTGGACAGCAGAACTGAGGGTCTCAACTCACTGAGTCCACTCCTAGCCTACTACTAGTTCTGAGAATACTAGGGTCTAGAAAGACAAGTCCACCAGGATGAATCAGGCGATTTTATATGGTTTTAATTACTTGGCTTCTTGCATTCCAAGTAAACTGAGTAAATATGAGAATATCTCTAACATAAAGTTAATGAAATCTAATCAGACTAATTAGTGAAATAAAACATGGCTAGAGTGTGAAGACAGAGCATGCTCAACAATAAACTGGGTGAAAGTAAATCCAAATAAAGAATAATATCTTCAAGTAGTATTTCATAGGAGCAACAGATATCAGGCAAAAACATGTGATTCTGTAATTGTTTTAGTAAGCAACAGACATCTTTTTATACCAGCTGCTTCTTAACAATTAAAGTTCGTTTGGGAACTTTATTTTCTCAGCTAAGAAGACCCTTGAATTCTACGTTATGCTTCCTTATTTAAGTGCATTTTGATAGTTATTTCTTGAAGGATAAGCCAAAGTACACATGTAGTCAGGCTATTTGTTTATGCTATTTTATTGTGTTCAATAAAAATGTTTTTAATGTTTGGTAGTTTGTTCACCAGGTTGACTAATTTGGCTTCCATGATTCTTCCAAGTTTTCACTGTCAAGTTTGTCTTCTGAACTTCTGTACTAATTTCCTCTTCCTACCCTGCCTTCTCTCCCTAGGATTCTTGGGTTTGTCTTCATGGTGCTTGTTCTATGGTCACCAGTGGTTGTTCCTCTACTTCCAACACTTGTGCAGGGGTGGGCAACACATAATTCCAATGGAATTGCTAAATATGCTTGCATCGGAGGCCTTCACACTGCTGTTCTGATCCTCATTATGTTGTGGGGCAAAAGAATCCGAGGATATGAAAATCCACTTGAGCAATATGGGCTGGATTTGACATCATTGCAAAAGGTATGGACTTGTCACCTAACATAAAGGCTTGATGAAAACTTCACCTGTCTTATGTGATCTTAATTTATGTTGTCAGGGGCAGTAAGATAGTCCACTTAACTCCTGAGCTGTATTTTTCTGATCATTTGCTTGTTTTTCTCTTGATGAATTGCAATATTAGGATGAATTCAAAATAATGCAATCATCAATAGGTGAACTTGAAATTTGACATTTGTACCTGATTGGCAAAATCATGTTGAAAAATGCAAAATAACAAAGAAGGCCAATGGGAATTTGTCAAATTCTCTAATAGGACTCTTTTATTATTATTATTATTTTTTTTTACCACTGATAGATGGTCCCACTCTTATCAGCACACAAATAGATGTGCATTTACATAACCATTAACCATTCTTTTCCTTATCTTCGTGCATCTATGATTATTTTATTTTTCCCATTTCTCTTTTTACCCTGCTTAATCTAGAATGAGCATGCTATTATCTTCTTTTGTTAACTCAAGGTCCAGCAGTAATTTTTATGCTTTTAGAAGTAATTTCCTCCATGGAATTTTTGGAGGAGCTCTGTGTCCCATTCTGTCTATCCACACTGCATTTATATTACTCCAGTTTTGGATTTACTATTAAGATTAAGGTAATTGAGGTAATGCTGGGATCTTGTTTATCCAGGAAAATAAGAAAAAGAAAACTAATGGTGGGATTTTTGCTTTCAGCTCCATGACTGTCTGAAGGGTTTGACAGCAGGAGTCATGCTCGTCTTATCAATACATTCTGTGAATGCATTACTTGGTTGGGCCTGTTTCTCTTGGCCAAGCCGTGTGCCTTCATCTTTATCAGATGCTGTAGCATGTCTCAAAGTGTGTGGAGAAATTTTTGTACTGACCGGTCAAGGAATCATGGCAGCAATTGGTATTGCCATTGCAGAAGAATTGCTTTTCAGGTCATGGTTACCTGAAGAAATAGCTGTGGATCTTGGCTATCACCAAGCAATTATCATTTCAGGGCTTACATTTTCTATACTCCAGAGGTAAATCCCTATATTGCAACTGCATCTGGTTGTCTACTAGTTATGTCTGTATGCCGACGGTTAGCTAATTTCTGCATGAAGCTGACCCTTTTGACATTTTTTTACCATTTGGAAATAATTGAGGATTTTCATTTCAATACTCGTCATCTTTTAACAAGCAACTAAGTTAGTATGTATGCAACTCATCTCATTTAATATATATGACTTCAATCATTGATCCATAGAGTAAAAGCCAACCCAATTTGGCTTGGCCCTTGGTGACTCGGAGCCAGCCCTTTAATGGATTTCAGAACTTTGCATAAATCATCCATTGACAAATGGTCTTTCTATTAAATATGGAGTATTCGCACTACTATACCTCATTTCGGCTAAAATGCTGTTGTGATAATGCATTAGTTATTGAACTGATTGCATGGTTAGCACCTGACAATCAGGAGACTTCCTTCCTGTTGCTCTTTCTGCTTCTTTAACGTTCTTACATCCTGTTCCGGGGAAATAGTTTGAAACAATTGATGTTCATCCTTCGTTTAACTGGTCTGCACCTGATTGGGTTACCTTATTTGGATACCCCTTGTTTTCTTCCCACTATTTTGGGATCTTAAGTTTCCATTACCTATACCAGTCAAATATGATTTCTATGTACTCATTTTCCGTATATTGACGATTTTGTAGGTCTGCTCGTGCCGTACCAGGTTTGTGGCTATTGTCTTTGGCTCTCTCTGGGATTCAGCAAAGAAGCAGTGGCAGTCTTTCCATTCCAATTGGGATGCGTGCAGGCATCATAGCTACCAATTTCATCCTACAGAAGGGCGGCTTCTTAGCCTACAAGGGCAGTGGTCCTCTCTGGTTAACTGGGTCTCATCCATTCCAACCATTCAGTGGAGCTGTTGGTCTGGCCATATCCTTGTTATTAGCTATAGCTCTGTATCCACAAAAGCCTCTACAGAGGAAGAAAATTATGAAGGCCACTTGAGAAGAGAGGTGAGATAACGCTTAGTTGAGTTGTATCTGGAAGTAGGCGATCAATTTGCATAATTTAGCAGTCTTGAGGACTGACCATGAAGGAAAATGCAAATTTTGGGATGATAGGGTGGGTTGTACAAAATTGTACAGTGTGGTTAGAGTTGTGATGGTCGAGCCGGTGCTGGTAGCCTCTGAAGGAAGTGTTCTCAGGACGCTTTTGGGGGAAGGAACAAAGAGAAATGAAAAAGGAAACTTGAGAGAGAATCAGTAAAGGTAGGATGGGTCGCTGGGTCGCCTGGTGTGGTCATATCTTTTTCTCTGTCAAGCCGGTAATTTTTTGGTGTATACCTTGTAAAGAGAAATCCAGGAGCAAAAGATAAATGGAATGGAAGAAAATTTTGCCAGTTCTTTGTTAAAATTGTGAATCTCACATATAATAGGGTCGGTTTTTTTTTTTTTTTTTTTTT
>NC_056563.1:1925654-1926107 GCF_013358625.1 Macadamia integrifolia | reverse complement strand
ACATAATAGGGTCAATGTGTAGTGGAGGCAAGGGTAGAAATTGTGATAAAGAAATGAGTTGTAAAGAATGAGATGGAATAATAAAATAATTATATAATTCATATCTCATTTTTTTTATAAATCCTAATGGATATGAGAGGAATACGAACAACGGTGGGGTGAAAATGTAAGATGATTCCCTTGCCACATAAGCATACAAAATAGTATAATTATTTAATGCATTTTTTTTTTCTTTTAGAAGGTTATTTTACTTCATGTTGTTTGAACTCCCTAAGGGTTTGAGTTTGAAACCCTATTGAGGAAACCACACAGGAAAAACAAGAACACGAATCTAATAAAATTATGGAGGATCGATTTGTACCTTTCACCTAGTATGCTGAAGATGATTGATGTTGGTCACTCCCATTTTCGCTCTCTTGGCTTGGCTATGGATCTTCTACAGCCCCTTAAACC
>NC_056563.1:1903690-1925629 GCF_013358625.1 Macadamia integrifolia | reverse complement strand
AGTGGTAAAGTGGGGAAGAGTGAATAATGGTTGTAGGGACCCAAAACTTAGTATTTATAATACTGTCCTGCACTCAAAACCCTAAACCACAATGGGTTGAGCCAGCATATCCCTAAGCTTGAGAGTGGACCGAACCGGTTCATGCAATTTGACTCTCATCCATTTAATCAACCCGAATAATTAATTTAGCCCATAAATCCAACACATGTAAATAATCAATTTTATTTTTTAAAATTTTATGACAAACCTTCAAAATATCTTACAATCGTCTCTTTTATCCATCAAGAAAAGAGGGTCTTAGTGAAAGAGTAGAAAATATGCTTTCTATTGTTACTTGAAATTCGTAAGCAACTGATCATTTAAATCATTGGTTACGCGAGTCCGCTCCTATTGCACATCTTGGCTCACATCTTGGCTTCCTCCTCTTGAATCAAATCATCACCACTTATCGTTTGAGGTCCATCATGGGATGAATGTAGCTTATTTTATTACTGGCCATGGTCATTTGATTGATATCCATTGAATAAGGATCTTAACCAAAGATGTGATCACATATCAAGATTAGAGAGACTATGTAGAAGAAAATATTTTCTCAATACCTTGAATTCAAATTGCAATTAAATCATACCATAATGGGATTGATGGAAAAATGTATGATTTAGAGAGAGATTACTTTTTGGCTACAACATCAAAATCCAAATAACCAGTATTCTAAAAAGAGCTTTTAGGAAGTCTATTGGGAGGGGGGAAAGTTTTCCTACATTCGATGGTTGAAGAGTCAGTGATATGTGCACGGTAGAGAGAGGGAGAAAAAATAGGAGATAGAGAGGAAATATGGGAGATAATGTAGGGTTTTGACTAATTAGGAGGTATCTGTCTCTTGGCTTTACAAACGAAGCCGGACGTTTGGCTAATTGAGAGGTAGCTACCTCTTCTCAAGATAAATCCAGAGAGATAGTTTAGGACAATTTCTTCATTGCCTTTCCATTCCATATTAGTTCCTATTAAATAGGATAAACAAGTAGTTACAAACGTTGCTTACACCATACACTCTACCTACGCTTCACTACTTCCATTTTCATACTTATCTCTAACTTCTACTAACTTACCAACTTCTATTAACTACTTAACACTCCACCTTGGCAATAACTCCTACCCACATAATAATAATAATAATAATAATAATAATAATAATAATAATAATAATAATAATGAGGAAGTTGTTAGGTACGTAACAATCCTTCCCCCTCAAACTGTTCTTGTCCTCAAGGACCATTGGAATCCTATATCTTGATAGTAAAAGCTGCAGTCGATGAATCTAGGATAGTTAATTAGATGCATGAATTTAGTTGTAAAAATGGGCATCTCCTTGAGGGAATTGATGATAGGTACATTCCTGTTCTTCTTTTTCTTCGTTTCTTTTTGCTTCTTTTTCTTCTTCATCATCATCTTCTTCCTCTTCTTCCACTTCTTCTTTGTCTCCTTTTGCTTATTCTTCTTCATATTTTTCTTCGTCTTCTTCTTTGTCAACTCAGTCAAGCTCTTTTGGACACGTTGATAAGTTCTAAGCATTTCATTAGAAATCACTATCATGTCATGAATAGATGAATGCATGGCTTCAATCATCTCAATATCCATACCCATAGTCGTAGGATCGACCATGCTCTGATACAAGATGATATGTGTGTAGCCAATTTCCTCTTAGGATTTGGTAAGATAAATTAAAATAGAGAAAAAGTAGGAGATTAGATAAGGAGAGAATTAAACTAGAAAAAAATAAATAAAAAATAAAAATGGATAGTAGCCTAATGGACGAAGCTCTGACGTCTCGGCTAATTGGGAGATAGCCAGCCTCTTGGCTTTATCGAGGAAGCCATGACCTCCTTCTCAAAACAGAGAAATTGTAGTAACTATTGTCATTCCAAGTCTATCTCATTCAAGGTAATCCCCATTTAAATAGGAATCTCATTAGTTACAACTTCTCTCATTCACATACTACACTTCCCCATTAAGTGCTTGCCTCTTAGCTTTGCAGACGAAGCTGGACATCTGGCTAATTGGGAGGTAGCCGCCTCTTCTCAAGATAAATCCAGCGAGATAATTTAAGATAATTTCTTTATTGCCTTTTCATTCCATATTAATTCCTATTAAATAGGATAAACAAGTAGTTACAAACGTTGCTTACACCATACACTCCACCTACGCTCCACTACTTCCACTTTCATACTTATCTCTAACTTCTACTAATTTACTAATTTCTATTAACTACTTAACACTCCACCTTGACAGTAACTCCTACCCACATACAAATACAATAATAATAATAACAATAATAAATAATAATAATAATAACAATAATAATAATAATAATAATAATAATAATAACAAGAACAACAACAACAATAATAATAATATCCTCTATTGAATGAAGTCAATAATACCACTCCCCCATCGTTGTTCGTTATTGTCTCTCTTGGCAGTGGCCAACTTAATAAGAACAAAAAATTATGATATGAAATATCATTTATAGAAAGGCTAAGATCACGTGGGAGATTTGCATATATGAACATCAAATGTAACCTCAATCCCTATCCCGTTTCCACCCAACATCCCCCTTAGGGAATGGATCGTTGCTGAAAGCATCTTCTTGTTTCGCTTTGACTTACGAGTCCCCATTACATTATAAACATATCCAGAAATCTGGTATGACCATTAAATAATTCCCACTTCTGAATGTTAATGATTACTTCAACTTCTTTTTCGTGCTGGTGGTGGTGGTGGTGATATGATCCTCCAAGAATCACAGCCATCAGGACCGTATAGTGGACGAGAAAGGCGACAATTAGGATCGTCTTCTTGGAGGTTTCAACAACTTTCTTCATGTTTTGGACTCAAATTTATCTCTTCGGAGTCCGGCCGGACTAAGGTATGAGAAAAGAGGTGCAAGGACAGACTACAAGGGGCTCACATGGGAAAGACTAGGCATCGATTATGAGGAGCAACAACGATTTTTAAGACAATTCTAACTTCTAAAGTTTTTCTAATATGAGATAAACAGGAATTTCAAGTACACAGAATAGAACAGGTTTGAAAGTTGTAGCCATGATGGTGAATGATCCCTTATAATACTATTTAGTGTGTGAATTCAGCAGGAGATTCTAAAAGCTATGGAACGATAAGTTGATTAATATGGTTGGTTCATAGTTATTAAGGCAGTGAGGTGACGGAGGCGTTTGAGGGTCTTTCGGAGCGCCTTAGCAATAAGACGGGCATAAGGCGTCGCCTTATTGACTAAAGTGTTCTTGTGTAATTTTTTTATAAAATCATTCTATTTGACTCAATTCCTAATTGAATCCTACTACTCATATGTTGAATCCTATTAAATAAATACTAGCAAACAAAATAAAAGGTCGAAATCAAAATAGGACAGATTAAGAACAAAATGCAATTCAGCAACTGTCCAACTAATGACCTACTTAATGGCAATCTATCAGAATAAACTAGGCAGTAATAATCTAATATATATAGCTGCATATAAGAGGCTATAAGCATATTGAAATATTGAATTAATTAATTAAAAACAGAACCACAACCCCCAGGAGTAACAGAAGAAAATGAAGAAAAAAAAATAGGTATTGTATGCAAACGTTGCAGAACAAAAGAAGAATGAAGATCAGAATAAGAAATAAGGGGGAAGAAAGAAGGGGGAAAAAAAAAAAAAAAAGAGATAGGAACAAAAAAAAATAGGGTACAAAGCTCAATAGCTCATCCGCTCAGTGAAGAACGTAAGAAAATGAAGAAGACGGAAGAAAAAAAAAATCAGGTATCACATATGAAGAAGTTGCAGAACAGAAGAAAAAAGCAAGAAGAAAGAAGCGAGAAGAAAAAAGAAAGAAGAAGAAGAAAGAAGCGAGAAGAAAGAAGAAGAAGAAAGAAGCGAGAAGGGGAAAAGAAAAAAAAACCAAAAACTTACCTATCGAGTGGGTACGACTGTTTGCCGGAGTAAGCTTACCACTGCCGGAGAAGATAGACTAAAAGAAGAAGCCGGAGCAAAATGGTTGCCTGGTTCTTCTTCTCAAAACCCTTACTCAAAATCCAATTCCAAACCCTTGTTTCACTATTTTGGTTTTTTTGTGGAGTAACTTAAGTTGTTAGAAGCTGATCCCATGCATCTCAAGTGTTAACAAGACCATATACCAATCAATACAAAATCTATATTTAGAATCTACTTAAAGTAATTTTAAAAAAGTAATAAATTATAAAATGGTTATAAGGCGTACGCCTTGTGTATAAGGCATCATAAGGCAACTAAGGCATCGCCTTATAGCCCCTTATCCCATTAGTCTGCCTTATGTGATACACTCAAGGCGTACTACTGCCTTACAAGTTTTGGACCGCCTCAACGCCTAGACGTCGCCTCAACAGCGCCTTAATAACCATGATTTGGTTAAAATGGCAAGAAAGGAGGAATACCAAAGAACGGAAAAAATGCTCGAGTTGAAGAGATGCAGGGATGCAGCCGTTGGGTACTGCCTCTAACTTCCTTTTCCTTCTAAGTAAATTTCTTAAGAAAAAAAAAAAAAGTTGCAAAGTCCTCTCACGGCTAAGGCAGCAGCCACTAGCTAGCAAGTGAATTTCAAAGATAACCATTCACAGATACCAAAAAGGGGTTTAAATCCAAAACATAAAAAGCGAATTTTTTACTAACATAGAAAACACATACAAGCAATCATTACATCTTGTAGGTAAAATGGGATGAACCAATTACAATCATACTTTGACATCCTAGTACAAATACCATGTACCAGTAAAATGGAAAAGGGGAATGGGGTGGGGTTGGGGAAGGGAACAAATCCTTAGTAGTTAAATCTCAGACAATGGCCCTTATTATTTCATCGACAGCTTGCTTCCAGAGGCTTGCACTTAACAAGCTGCTTCCACCAGTGATCTACTCATCAACAGCCAAAGGAACAGACTCCGCCTGAAATCCATAGATATATAATTTATAGGAATGAGGATGTGAATCGAGAATAGAACAGATAAAATGTAAAGCATACTGAATAGCACTCGGATGGGCAGAGAAGCTTACCAACTTACGATACTTGAGGGCATAAAACATCTCAAGATAGCGCCGGGCCTCACGGCGTTCAAGTTTGGAGACATGCTTCCAGAAGCCATAGACCCCAGCCAATGTCATCAATCTCTCAGAATATATCTGCCATGTATACCTGTGAAACAGAAAAGAAACAGGCAAATTTGGTTATTTTCTTCTAACCTAACAGACAGTAACTTGATTTATAATTGAAAGGATCTAATTTCACAGATTTAAGTAGGCCTCTGCTCACTTTTCTTTGATTCGCTGCAGGCCTCCCTTCGAGATCTTGTCCCAGTGCATTGGGTCTTCCTTGCACTTCCCAAAGAAGTTCACTAGAAGTTCAGCAGCCTGATCCCCTTGGTATGGATCAATATGGAAACCAGATTTTCCATGTACTATGATCTCAGCTGGACCCCCATGTAGAGTTGCAAATGTTGGTAGGCCACAGGTCATGGCCTCAACAACTGTTAAGCCAAAAGCCTCATAGAATGCAGGCTGTACAAAAGCTCCTTTTGTGTCTGCTATATTACGGTAGAGTTCACCATTTCTCACTGTGTTCATCTGGGAAGAAATCCATCTGAACTGGCCATTCAAGTTGTATGTTTCGATGAGACCATACATCTTCTTCAACTCTTCTTTCTCCTCCAAGTCCTTCGATTCCTTCCTCCGGTCACCAGCCACCACAACAAGGTTGACCAACTCTCTCAGCTGGGAATTCTTACCATACCACTCTACCAATCCAGTCATGTTCTTCACACGGTCCAATCTTGCCATTGAAAAAATGATTGGCTTGCTGCGGTCATTTAACACACCTCTGCAGCATCCCAATAAAACGACATTTATTATAAGACAGAACAGAAGACAAACAGAGATCAGGCAAAATAAAGCAAATCTTACATGTGTTCTTCATTCTGAACAGGGCTATAAAGAAGTTCCTCGATCTCAGGGTGGAAGGCTGTTAGTCGCTTTTCCTTTTCTGAATAGGGGAAGTAGGTATTCATATCTGCTCCCGGAGAGACGATGTTAAACTTGGGGTCGAAGACATCAATGCCATGGACAACTCGATAGAGTCCAGGGAGAGTAAATGCAGTGTGACTCTCATATTGTCCTACAGTGTTCTTGCTGAAACATTGACAGCATAAGCATTATGGCCTCCAAAAAAGGGTACTAAATTAATCATACAAGAAAAATAAAAGATGATTGAACTGGAAATGGTACCTTCCAGCAATCTCTTGGAAAGTACTAGTTATAATAAAATCTGTATGATTCATAGCAATTAGATCAGCTGTGAATTGGCATGAGAAGTGATATTTGTCTTCAAAATTTTTCCAGTATATATCAGAATCTGGATATTTAGTTTTTTCGAGCGCATGAGCAATGGTGCACTGCAGAAGAAAAAGAAAACGAGAACAGATGTCTTAGTTGCTGGAGAAGTAATGTGACCAACCATATCCAATAAGGAAAGAGACTTATTCAACACATAACCTGCGTGACTCCTAGCTTGTGTGCCAGCAAAGAGGCAACAATATTTCCATCGCTGTAGTTTCCAATGATCAGATCTGGCTTGCCCTGCATCTCTTTACCTATTTCTTTTGCAACATCCTAATAACAAGGCAAGGATAACAGATATTTTTAGCAAGACAAAGCTATCAAGGTAGAAGAGAATATATTAAAATGCATTCAGGAGGTGAAACATAGAACTATGAATCCATGATCCAGAAAGGGTATTAGTTGAATCACGTTTTACCTCTGTGAATGTCTCCAAGTATGGCCATACTTCAAATCTTGAGATCCATTTACGAAGAATCCCTTTCTCAGTTCTGAATGGAACTCGGAGAATGCTAGTATGCTCTGTTCCAGAAACTTCTTCAAGACGCTGATTACAAGTAGTCCCTACTGCATCAGGTAGCAGTCGAGTCACCTGGGTTTGACAGCAAGACAAAACATCAAACAGAAGCCCTCGACCTCCCTCACCCCAAAAACCCCGTCCCCCAGGAAAAGAAAAAAAAGGAAGGGAAGGAAGGAAAGAAAAAAAGATGGACAGAATAAACAGGAATAAGACAATGACCAAACTTACAATGAGAATTCGAGGGGTGATGTCAAGTCCTTGCAGCTTGATACGTTGAAGCATCTCAGCTTCCAAGGCACGAACTTGGTCCAAAATATAAACAATCTGAAATAATGCAACTCCGAAATGCAGAATAAATAACTCAAAATCGGTGTATTCAAGATGTACGGAGGTAGAATGCTCTCAATGGGATCATACCTGTCCCCCAGTGTCGGGATAGCCTAAAACATTGGACTGGGCAAAGTATCCATGAGGAGAAAGAATCACAACATTGAAAACCATGGGAATTCTACCAAGGAATTTCTCTAGAGTGCATGGGTCAGGTGCCTCAAGAAGGTCCAATAGTAGATGAATCATCTCTAGGACACGTGCAGCAGTATCACCCCACCCTTTCTCCAAGCCGATCGTTTGGAACATGTGATCAAACTCTGAATATGGTGTGTCTGGAGGGAGACTGGATAGGTATTCCTTTGCCTTCCTTAAAACAGATTGGAGGGCATTAAGGTTTTGTATCCTATCATTCAGCATCATAGTCTGTCCAAGCACATCAAACAGCACTAATGTGAGACTCATAGAAACATCCAACATTGGACTCATTAAGAAAATCTTCAACAAAGATTCGATAAAATCTCTAGTTTGCATGAGTATCTAGGGAAAAAATTGACATTCTTCTTTTAATTTCTTCAATCAAAGATTGCACACAGGGTATGATTAAGCAAGAAAACTTAAAACAACAAATAGTTACTCAAACATTTAAATCTGTAGGCTGAGTTTACCTTTCCCTTGAAGTGGTGTACACTGAGGAAATCGAGCAGTGGATGCATGCTATCTTTGTCATGGAACATTTTTGCAGAGAGATGTCGGTTGAGGAACTCCACACCATTACCAATGGACTTCGAAAGAGTTGGTCGGGGGAAAGAATCGGTGAATGGTTCAAAATCCAACTCAAGCACGAAATTATCTTTCTCGCTGTATCAGAATTAGCAAGATGTGATGAATGAAGCTCTGATGATAAACAGTAATTAGAGATCATACAAAAACAAGTAATTTAACACTTCCAAATTCCAAATTACCTTCCATTCACAAGTTCTTCTTTGAACTGCAAATATTCAGGCACGCTCATCTCCTCTGCAACAAGGGCATTGGTATTGATGCGTAAATATTCCCAAACTCCAGGCCTTGGGCGAACAGCCAGGGCAACCCATGGAGGGGAGACTATTGCTTCCTAAATTACAATTGAATGGAAGAAAATGTGATTACATTTTAAAAGATGATTCAGTAGGCCTTAATAAGTAGCCATTGTAATCAAACTCACCTGAGTGGATCTTAAAATATCACCAAATGCCCCATCCGTCAGCTTTTGCTTGTCCCCAACGGATATCGCTTCAAGTTCAGCAAATAGATGATGAGGTTGCAGAATTCCCTTCCCTTGGCTTTCCAGCCTACAAAAGACCAAATGAAAACAGAAACATGCCGAAATTTTAGATTTTGGTGTGCAAATCTGAATAATATATAGGTTCAGCTGGAGTATTTTAAACACCAAAAGTACGAGTGATAATTGAAGGAAAACTACTATTAAAGGCTCAGGAGAGTAAGGAACAAAGAAAATACTAGCAGCTACCATAAGGAGACGAACCCAAAAGCTACATGAGGAAGAAACAAAACCTTGATAGAAGGGCCAACAGTTGGTTGGGATAAGCAGACAGAGTTTCGCCCAGGCGATCTCGTAGGCTATGAGAGCGAGTCAGCGCACGTTCCGCCATGGCCTTTTTGCTATAATTTCTAACAACTCAAAGAAACCTCAGACTGCAACACAGATAAAACAGTGAATAAGAAATCAGGAAATCCCGTAATCCAAAAAACACAACTTTATAGGGAGGGAATAATGACAGCAAGTCAAACAGAAACCAGAAAGCAACAAATCATCTACAAGGGTAAACATTCTAAACCGACCCACCACATTTGACCCAAGAAAATTGAAGAAGAAACATACTGAGGAGACTGATCCTAAAGTGGAATGCTCTGTAAATTACAAACTAACATTTAACGGAAAGAAACTCATTTACTTGATAATTAATTTTTTTTTTTTTTTTTTCTTTCCTACCGGGAGAAGGAAAAAATAAATGCTTCAGAATAGCTCCTTAGAGCACTTCACAGTTCACACAGAGCCGAAAGAATGGGATCAAAAGAGATGCATTTTAATTTTCAATTGGGAAAGGACGTCTCAGAGTTAAGCGACCGACCTTAACCTTTTAATGAGTATATTCAAAGGCATACTAGTTTGATTTTGAATCTTATAGAAGCTTCGTCGAAGCTTTCAGATGGGCGTCTCGCAGAAATTTGAAATGCAGACTTTTGAAATTTCAACCATCATATTTAACTTTTCCACCAAGAAACCTCAATGACGTGGTAGAACAACGACGATCTTATTCCACCGCCCCCTTTTATGAAAAATGGAAACATCGTTGATCTAAACGAAAAACAGAGTGAGCAGGGGGTCGGCTCAAGGAAGAAGCTTGAATGCTGCATAATCTATCTCGATTAAAAAAAAAAAAAATAGTAGTAAACTGAACATTCTTCGGCCTCGATGGGACATGGCGATTAAGGCATTAAGATTAGCAACACGGTAAATTTTTTCAGAAAACACTCACCGCACAGAAAGTTTTGAATTTTGAAACCTTCAACTAGCTAGAAGTTGCTCTTTTTTTTTTCCCCCAAATTTTCTACCTTCTGGGTGAGAAAGAGACAATGGGAAAGAAAAGAGATGATGAACTACAATGCTAAGATAGAGAGATGCAGAAGCAAAAAAGGTACTTTACCTTAAAAGAAGAAGAGAGAGAGAGAGAGATGATCTCCAGATAGATAAGATCGAAGGTGATAGAAAGGAATATACGAATGGAATGCGAAAAGTAAAGCCGAAATGAATGGGCGGAAGAGCAATACTGGTTACCCCTTTGTATAACAAAAAAGAAAAGAAATGCTTTATTAGAGAGGTTTGGTTGTTTCGGGTGAAAGGTGGGGCGGGAGAGGAAGCAGCCGGGCCTCTGTCACTCGGTGGTCAGTGGTTACACACTCGTACCCTCCTCGTTCCAGAAAATAATCCTCTGTTTTTTATCATTCCTGTTTTTCCTTATTTTGCTACCGACAGAATGCGACACGTGGATAACTTTAAGACCAACGTATCGGATGTAATAATCCTCACTCAATCTTGACCGTTGGTCTCTTTATTATCTACGTGTCGTATTCTACAGGTAACAAAACAAGGAAAAACAGAGGATTTTGATCCCTCGTTCCCCCTTGCTTCAGTGTTGCTTTCACAAAACCGCTTTTGACCACTCCCTGATTCGCTATTGCGGAACCGCTGCACCATTTAATTTATTATTTCCTGTTTCATCCTACAGGAGTTTTTTCTTTTTTAAAATTCTCCTATTTGGAAAGTATCGTCAAATTATTAATCAAAGAAAGATGCTCACTCTGTGCCCCAATACCAATCCCAATCCCAATCCCCAAGGGTGGAAATATGGAAGGGATGAATAGAAAGAGAGAGAGAGAGGGGATACGGAATTGGTGGGATATGGGTCCCACTTTATCTGTACCAGATACTATTGGTCGCAGAAATTAGAAAATCGTAAAGAGGTATGTATGTAGGGATTTGACTCCTCTATGATGTCAGACAATGTCTATTACACATTCACCGCTTAACAATGCTTTGCATTATGTGTGATTGTCTTAGATTCTGTATCAAGGAATTTTTGACCCCATTGTTGAGGGTAGAAATCGTCTGAAATTCTCATCTGTGCAATTTCATGCAATTCTACTCCAAGCGACTGACACGTGTACCCATTCTATATCCACGTCTCAGATTAATCAACCATAAACCAGTGAAAAAACCATCTTCAACCAAACCATTAGAGAACAAACCGAAACAAACCGGTTCGGTTCATATTTTTGAAATAAAAGTTGTGATGTTTTCCCTCTCTCTCTCTCTCTCTTGACTCTCTCTGTCTCTCCGCCTCTCTCTCTCGATCTCGACTCTCCCTCTCGGTTCTCTGCAAGCAAAAGTTCAGATCTGGACCTCTCTCTCGACTCTCCCTCTCGGTTCCCTCTTTCTCTCTCTCTCTCTCGACTCTCTCTGTCTCTCGGCCTCTCTCTCTCGATCTCGATTCTCCCTCTATCCCCCATTGCTCAGATTTTGGTTTCTTGGAGAAGAGAAGGAAGCCCCCCAAAGAAGGAAACTAATGGAGCAACGTCCGTGACAGTGGAAGGAAGCCGGGGACGATAAAGAGCTTATCCACCTACTTTCAGCTTCTATTCTGGGATCTAAGAAAAAAGAAGAATCTGAGCAATGGGGGATCCTGTAACTCCTATAAAAGAGAACCGATCAGAGATGGGGGTAAACCCTTCTTCTTCTTCTTCAACCTCTTCGTCACTCTTGAATCTCCCTTCTAATATGTCGCGAAGCGCTCTGTCTCTTGAAACTCCTTCGTCTTCGTCTTCTTCTTCTTCTCCTTCTTCTTCTAGGAGCCACATAGATCGCCTGTTGGGTGTAGGGATTAATCCTTCTCCTTCTAGAACAATTTATAGTGACCGCTTCATCCCTAGCAGATCTGCTTCTAATTTCGCTCTTTTTGATATCTCTCCGTCGTCGAACTCCTCGTCGGAGGGGCGCGAAGATGGGTCTGGTACTTACGCTACTCTGCTGAGGACAGTTCTCTTTGGCCCTGATTTAGGGGTTGTTTCGCCGATTACTCCTGAGAAATCCGCATACTTTTAAGAGCATATATGATATGGAAGAAATGGGTCCATTATCTTCAATGAACATATACAGTTTCTTCTTTGCAATTCCAACTCTAAATTCCATGCTTCAATCTTGTGGACAGTAAGGTAATTGAAAGTAAGAACTTCCTGAAGTAGGGAAAAAACACCCAGGATTTATCATGACCTATACAAATTATTGTAGGGTTTCATAATTATAAACTAGTTATCATTTGGGAAGAGAAGTGTCAATATACCTGACTTCTGTGCCAATTTATCAGAAGCAAAATGAATCTGATTTCTAGACCATGCTTACAATATATATATGGTATGTGTGGGTACCATAGTGTATGCTGGAATTTGGGGTTCAAGCAGTACGCGATACAAAATTGTTTCTATAGCACTTGCTATGGCATCTGTGGTTCTGTGCGGTATAAATTTTTGAACCTCTCTTCTACATAGTTTTCATTCACATGCGATGGGTAACAGAAGGATAATAATGACCAACAATTTAGTGCTGAATCATAGATTGCAAGGTTATTTAAAGAAACACCTATAGATATCAACAATGAGCGGCACAATGCTGATAACTAATGTGTACTTGAAGAAACACTAAGCATCCTTTGTTTTCTAACGATGACGACGAGTTTTCTGAAACAAAATGGGAACAGATTGCAAGTGTGCCCTAGTAGAAGAGAAAATTCCATTTAAAAAGATGGGAAGAAGTAGAGGAAACTTAGTACCGCCCTGAGCTATCGATGAGCTATTTCATAAGCTGATCTGTGTACATACATTACTGAGAATGATTTTAAGGCACTCTCCTACATTTCGATATCTTACATAATAATTTGAACCTCCAAAAGAGTATCCTTAGGCTCACCCTGTAAATCCTTTCTGATTCTTCAATTGATTGAGATCATGCAATATGTTACCAAGTAGAGAGTCTGAATACACCTATTGAGGATTTCTCCTTTGTATCCAATCCCCCCCCCCTGATTGTTTCTTTTCAACTGTTTATTTTCTGTTACTGTTTCTGTTATCCTTTTGCGACTGTAGTTTAATCCTGAAATTGGTTTTGCTGCTCTACCTTCACAATAGTTGTACTCATACTCCATTAGCATGACAGATCATTTTGTCGAATTTAAGAAGCACAACTGCCATGAAATCTATCTCGAGAAACATAAATTGTTCTTCAACAAAGAATAGGTTGGAAGTTGGAACACACCCATTGAAAAGGATTACAATAACCACCGAAAGGGTAGAGGTAATCCTTCTTCTGTGGCATCCAGTTGCAGAAGCTTCACAAAGGAAGGTCTGGATGATAATACTGCAAATTGAGATTGAGAAAGTGCAAGAGCAACATAAGCTGATATCAAGGACTTAGTTGGAGCTTGTGAGGTTTACTTCATTACCACCTATCCTAAGTACATAGAATCTCCATAATTTTGATAATAATAAAAAAAAAAATCCATAAAAAAAACAGTAATTTGGAGAACTTGTGTCCGCCAAAGCATTAAGAAACAAGAAGACACCGACAAGAGGAGAGGAAGATGCAAATGGATCCTTCAAACAGCTTAGTTAACACCGATCACCGAGGTAGCTTTGGCCATGACATTCACTGTAACAGGTAAATGAAAGATGTTTTTTCTTACATAATTAAGATTAAGCACTGTAAAAGACCTTTGTTTTCATAGTTAGCAAGAACCCCAGATCCTCAAAGAGATTATAAATTCCCCTGAAACTCCAAATTACAGTTCACCAAGAAACACAAACCACAAAGATCAACGTATATTGCAAACAAATGTGATATAATTAATATGGTAGCAAGAAAATCTACACTTCCCATTCCCCATTTTCGCTTAATTAAGCCCAAAAGAAAAGAAAATAAGAACAGGGGTTTAAAAAAAATAAATCACATAATCACATAACTCTCAAAGAGGATGTTTCCATGACCAAATGAATCAAAATCCTCTAGGTGTAGCTTCATTCACCTCCGTAACCAGAGATTTACCAGCCATGGAAAGGCAGTATTCTGCAATTTCCCTAAATTTGGGTTAGGGGTTACAGAGAACCGAGAGGGAGATTCGAGATCGAGAGAGAGAGGCCGAGAGACAGAGAGAGTCGAAAGAGAGAGAGAGAAAGAGGGAACTGAGAGGGAGAGTCGAGAGAGAGGTCCAGATCTGAGCTTTTGCTTGCAGAGAACCGAGTGGGAGAGTCGAGATCGAGAGAGAGAGGCGGAGAGACAGAGAGGGTCGAGAGAGAGAGAGAGAGGGAAAACATCACAGCTTTTATTTCAAAAATATGAACCGAACCGGTTTGTTTCGGTTTGTTCTCTAATGGTTTGGTTGAAGATGGTTTTTTCACTGGTTTATGGTAGATTAATCTGAGACGTGGATATAGAATGAGTACACGTGTCAGTTTCTTAGGGTAGAATTGCATGGAATTGCACAGATAGGAATTTCAGACGATTTCTACCCCATTGTTGAATGTGCGTAGAACACTGTATTGTGTTACAAAGGAGCTCAATCCATGTAGATAGTAATTCATTTGAACTACTCAAGTATGTTTGGAAGTTGGAAGTTGGAAGTGGTAGGGGGGTGGGCGCGGTCCCACGTAGCTTCGCAGACGTTGTGTTTTGTCGGTGAGGTGACTGCGGATTTCGGACTTCAGCCGATGATTACGTAAATGCTGACTGCACTGCACGATGCTCCGATCGTCACGTATCTCGGGTTCGGATCGGATTCTCCCTGGTGGACTTAAAACCTTCGTGGTGAGCTGTGAGCCCATGAGTGGGTATGAGGATCTACTGATTAGGATGGCCCTATTTCAACCGTTTGATCCTTGCTATCATTCACTGTTTCCCCGTAGGGAATTTTTATACCTCTTAGTGGTTGCCCACCTTGGCGGGGCCCGAGCGTGGCGTGCAATCAAATTCAATGCTGCGAGCGATTCTGTTCCTGTTTGTGTTGGGAAAGCTTTTGTCTTCGAAAAAAAAAAAAAGGAGAAAGCTTTTCTCCTAAAAAATAAAAATATTTATAATTCTGCGTTGACAGACTCGACAGCCGACAGTTGACGTTACCTTCCCCAGCATGTGCAAGTAACTACTTGGATTGTCTCCAATCGGCGTCCACCGATTTGGATCTAAGGGTTGAGATAACGTGCGTTCAACGATTCGTTCAAGAGTTGGGATTGTTTGGCTGCACTTTCCTAAGTGCCATTTGATGTTTCTAACATCCAGGACACACGCTTAACCGGAAGAAAAAAAATCAGCACATACATACATTACATTTTTTATGGGTAATACACATATATTATCACATAGAAAATATACATACATATATACATACTTAGATAGAGAAAAGTCTTTAGTTTTGGTGTTTCCATTCAATGAATAATGCAAGTCAACCCATACATGTAGAATTAGGTAGCGATGATTTGTAATTCTATGTTAGGCTATGTTAGGCTATGTTAGGATGTCGAGAAAAAAAAAATCAAAATTTTTGGATTTGAGGAGAGAGACATATAAAAAAATTATTCTGTAATAATTATTCTTGTCTTATTAATTATATATATATATATATATATATATTTTTTTTTTTTCATGGCACATAAACATAGTTTTAATGTTTGAGTGAAGCACTAAGATGTACAAAGATATGGGGCCCGTTTGATAACGTTTCACGAAACGTGTTTCTGCCGTTTCTATGCCAAGAAACGACAGAAACGAAATAAAAAACATTTGACAAACTCGTTCCGTTTCTCCTGTTTTCATTAATAGAAATCAAAATTTATGGTGATTTCTGTTCCTAGAAACGAACATGACGAAACAAGTATGAGTTGTTTCGGCGTTTATGGGAATAGCTTTGGTGCCCAAAAATCGTGAAATCCCCAACAAAATAGCCCCCGCACCCATTTCTCTTTTGAAGCCTTCATGAGAGAACAAAGAGAAGTCGCCTTCTTGCAAAGAACCTGCAACCCTCCTTCAACGCATGTTAGCGGAGCTCTAGCTCCCCTAAAGGAGCCTTCGCTCAAATAAAGTTTCCTAAAAGCGAAGCCCCAAATCCAAAGGATAGAAGGGTTTGATCTTAGGGTTTGTTTTTTGTGCTTCGAAGATTTCAAATCTGTGCATTGATGAGGAAAAGAAAGGAAGATAGGATAAAGAAAAAATTTGAAAGCTTGGGGAGGAATCGGTGCGTGGGCCGCTGAGGCCAAGAGTGCCAAAACCGAATAGCGAGAGAACGTTGCCGCCATCGCCACCAATTCTCAACTCACCGGTGGTGATGAATCTTTGAGTTTTTCAAGTCTGAAAGAAGTTGTGGCTGCCAAGCCTAAGAAGAAGAAGATGATGCTATCTGAGTTCACCATCGGTGTTCACGTTGGCCCAGGTGGAGCCAGGCACGATTACTCCACGGAGTCCAGTGGTTTAACTACTGACGAAATGCTTCGATTGCCAACTGGCCACAAGGAGAGGACTCCCGAGGAATTGGAGCACGATAGCCTCGGCGGTGGGTTCCGCTCCTATGGCCGAACATTTATCAAACACCTTCAATTCCGTTTCTATTTTCAGAAACGAAAATTTCTGTTTCTGCCGTTTCTTGAAACAAAAACAACATAAACATTATCAAACAGTGCCATGGATTACACCTGTCAATAACCCCTTGCTCAAGTGACTTACAACATCACTTCAAAAATTTTACCAAAGGAAAAAAAAACATCATTTCAAATAGATTCATGCATGCAAACAGCCCACAAAAATTACTGCCTTCCCCCCCCCCCTCAACCCTAGCCCCCAAGTTAAAAATCCCATTTTATGCTAATACTTGAGCATGTATTCTCATCAACTCCCACGTTGATGGATGACATAACATATTCAAAAAAGTCTAGGCACAACAACGGACCCCAAACCTCTATCTATTCTCTCCCCCCACTCCCCACTCCCCACTCCCCACTCCCAATTAAGTTAACAATCCCATTTTATGCTGATACTTGAGCACGTATTCTCATTGACTCCGGCGTTGATAGATGACACAACACATTCAAAAAAGTCTAGGCACGACCCCAATCCTCTATCTTCCCCCACCCACCCCCAAAAAATTAAAAAAATGGAAATGACCCATGTCTCGCACTCCCATTGGATTTCAGTAATTGTCATATCTATTATTTTCTTTGAAAAAAGGATGTGAATGCAATTATATTAAACTAACAAGAACAGCACAATTATTCAAATTGACATTCAAAAACTTCAAAACCTAGTTAAGCTAAACCGGGGTATTCAAACTACTAATTAAAAGGTCTAAATTATCCATCCCATCACATATGACTCATTTTAAAGTTCATATATTCAATTTTTCTTTTCTTTTCTTTTCTTCTTCTTTCTTTCTTCTTCTTCTTTTTTTTTTTTTTAAACTAACAAGAGCAGCACAATTATTCAAATTGACATTCAAAAACTTCAAAACCTAGTTAAGCTAAACCGGGGTATTCACACTACTAATTAAAATGTCTAAATTATCCATCCCATCACATATGACTCATTTTAAAGTTCATATATTCAATTTTTTTTTGTAATACATAAATAAAAATAAATCACTAAATTTTTAAAGTCTTACTTAAATAACCTCTATCTCTCTCTCTCATATATATATATATATATATGTGCTAGTAAAAACACACGTGCAAATGCACGTGTTTCTCAGAATCATTAAGTATTCCATGTTGCACTGTTGAACTTGAAGTATTTGATTCATGTCCTAAAAAGGAAGAACTTGCCACCTAATGGTCACTTGTATTATCATTTCCCGCAAAAGAGGTAAGCTATGAATACAGAAAAAGCATATGAAGAATGTAAAACCTACGATGGATGAGAAACGAATAGAATTGGAGAGAGAAAAATGCAATCTATAGACCCTAACTAATAGAGAGACAATAGCAAAGGAAAGTTTAGGTAGTTGGGGATAGAGAGAGAGAGAGAGAGATAAGGGTATGATGAATAAATGTTGATATCAACAATAATAATTTTTTTTTCTAGAAAATCAACAACAGTAAATTTCAAGATATATTAGACATAAGACCTAATTGATCATAGTCACAAAATTGGATGAATAGCAAGCATCGAAAAAGTAAAGCCTCCATTTGGATAGAATAAGTTTGGGAAAACACATGCACAACAGCCAAATGTATAAATGAAAAATACATATAGAAAGCTGTAATAGAATATACCTAGTTTACAGTGTCTGTGAAATGACTAAGAACAACAAACATTGCTTCTAAGCCTGAAATTCAATCATACATCATATTGCAGTTTTATCTGCTGATTTCTTCATAATTGGTGAAGAATCAAAAGTTCTTTTGTGTCTTTTAATATTTCCCTACAACTTTTTCTAATTCCAAGTATTTCAGTCAGAAAATCATATTTTGCTGCTCTGTTTGGTTGGTACATAGCTGGTATGGGTGCAATTACAAATATCCAAGACCTTAACAAAACCAAAAAAGGAGAAAACTAACACAAAAAACCTTAACAAACCAAAGAGAGCACTGAGGCCAACAAAGTGCTCTCTTTGTTTTTCTTTAAGGAAAGATAAGTTTGTAATGTTTAAGGTTCTATTTGTTCAATGTTACATTAGGTTAAAGCTTCTCTTTGATTCTTATGTTGCAAATTGTATAAGACTTACAAGCAAGATTATTAAACAACTCCAGGCCTGCCAATATGTCCCTCATAGCTGTCTCGATTGTAGGTAGTTAGAAAGCATTGACTCATTTCATTTGGAAGTTGTCATGTAAATAAAGAAAAGATAAGCAAACCAGCTCTTGGCTTCATCTTCATTTGAGGGGACACAAAGAGAAATTTTGGGGATGAGACCGATCCATCGACAGAGAGATGTTAGGCCACAAAGTCCCCCTACGCACCGCCATGATGGTAATTTTCCTCTGCCACTGGGGACATATTAGAACTCCCCACCTACACACATTCAGGACAATAACAACAAAGATGATGTACAATTTATTTTCATGATTGAAAAAATTAAATTGCAACCGAAACATTATATAGCATTTATTAAAAAAAAAAAATTAAGAAGTTGATGCACACGTATCAGGAAAGAACCACAGAAAATCATAATAAGTATCCTCCATTCAATCAAGTATGAATTAAAGGCTCAGATTATCATCACTTAGCATGTTGCTGAAAATCCATGTGAGTGTGTTAGTTTTTGTGTTTGTGTGTATGAGAGAGAGAGAGAGAGAGAGATTTGAGGATGAAAATAAAGAAAATCAAAATAAAATAGGTCTTGATTCTGTCTTCAATTGAGGGGACACAGAGAAATTTGAGGATGAGAGCTATCCATTGATAGGGTGATGGTAACCCACCTTCGCCACTGGGGATCAGTTGATCAAAATCATAGGAAACAACCATGCATTAATATTATACTATATCATCACCCACAAAAAAAAAAATAATAAATAAATGATACTATATCCTTGTTGGATATACAACCAGTGTTCATTATTTATCAGTATAATTGAACATTTATGTACGCGTGGAAGTTGGTTAGAATATATGTATAACTAAAGGAGGCTGATGCACCATTGTTTTGGTTCCATACAGAAATGGTAATGTTGTGGACTTTGACTACCCTGCACAGTTAAACTTTATGTTGGGTGCCATGCTAAAGCATGTGAATGGTCTAATGTGAATGTTTATAAAATTTGGGCATCATCTGGCTGGTTTTAAAGGGTGAGTTATACCTAAGTCCCAATGCCTTATACGTGTTTTAACACAAATCAAACCCACTGCCAGTTCATGGGAAAAAAACATGTCCTAAAGATGACTGATTTAAAAACTTGTTGGCTCTCAAACAAAACAACCCATTAGGGTAGCTCATGAACCTATAGGGTTCTCATCCCATCAAAGGGAAGATCAAACTCATAAATCACAAAGATTATAACCCATCTGACCAAGCTTCAAATATAAATCCAGTTAAGTTCATCTTTAGGATTTTTATTTCCTTCTGGAATTAGTCAAGATGCTAGCTAGCAATTGGGTGTTTCTGTAATTGGTACTTGTATCTCTAAATGATTAGAAAATTTGGGTTGAATGCACTTTCAGATTTGACTTCCAAGGAGAGAGGCGTGAAAGAATGTGGAGAGAAGGAAGTGATATTACAATCTAATGTATTCTATCCCATTTCATCAAAGGGGGAGGTGTTTGGTAAGAAAAGAGTAAAAAGAGAGAATTGGGTGGCCAAACCCAATTCACGTTCGTAAATTCCATATATGATCTTAATGTTGATTCAGTTTATTATTCAATCCCCTAATAAATTTGCTTGTGACTCAGAATGTATTGATTAGATAAATTTCTCACAAACTTTAAGGGCCTCCATCTTAGAAGAGACAAGTCAGTTATGAGCATATAGGTTCATAATTGTTTATGGTATCAGCTCGAGCATCCTGTGCAACTGGATAGAGGTAGCAGAACTCTGAACGGTGGGAGCTGTATTAGGTGGGGCTGGAAGAGCTTTTACCTTAGGAGACCTCAATGTTTCTCTAGAGGGGCCTGCTGGCCCTAACACTTATCAGAGAATTAGGTAGTGTGCATATATCATATTGGGATTCATAACGTTGAGTACATGCAGGCCATAACTAATTTCAATTTGGGATTTGTGGAGAACCCAAAAACTTGTGATTATTCAGCCCAAGAAACATCAATTATAACAGTAAAAGTGGACGAAAAATACAGAAAATTGGTTAAATATCAACCAAAATAAATGGTTCATATCTAATCGACACAATACGGATTACAGATTACATAAAGAACAATATCCAGAATAATAACCAAGCAACATGAAGTTGAGTTCTAAAAGCCGAAATTTAAAATGAAAGAAAGATTGTGGGAGACAGCGAAGTATTAAACTATGAATCTATTATTACTATTATTTTTTAGTAAATAAAGAATGTGGGTAATGGGGGCGATTGTATAGAGAGGAGGAAAGATACAACGGGAGAGATTGGGAGAGAGAAGGCGGAAGAAGTGACTCTAGAGGAAAGTGGGGGGAGTTTGAGAGAAAGATGGAAAGTAGATAAAATAAAAAAGAGATTGGAAGAGAGAAGGAAAGTAGATAAAATAAAAATAAAAGGATACCAATAATTTATGAAAAATATAAAATAAAAGAGAAAGACATTAGTGAAGGAAATGGAATATTTAAATAAAAACGAATGGTAAATTAGTTAAGTGAAAGATTTTCCACTTCATGCTTTTATATGATAGTATGATATATTGGTAGAATTGCTCACTCATATGGATATGTATGAAATTGAGTTTGGACCACAAAAACAAAAGGAGAAGCTTATTCAATCGGCTCACTATCTTTGCGCAAAGTAGAATGGTGACATGGTAATCAATGTCAATAATCATTTTCAAGTACTACCCTATGTATAATTGAGCTTGAACCACAAAAACAAAAGGGTAATTCCTTTTATTATATCAGCCCTTTATGAAAATGGCTGGTCCACTATCTTTTTGCCAAGTAGGTCACCTATCAAATGGCAGATATCTGAACCATCTTATCAATGCAACTTTTCCTTGGGGAGAAAGAAAGTTGCAAAGTATGCTATCGATTCCTATCTATACCCACAAATACTAGCTTAGCCTGGTAATGGCAGCTTCAGTTTGAAGAATCGGCACTCATGGGAGGAAGTTGTGGGATCGAACCCTCGTATGCAAGTGTGAATGGATATAGAATAGCAAAAAAAAAAAAAAAAACCTACTACACCCTATAGTGGGAGGAGAGAGATAAACATTAGGAGGTACAACAAACGTAAACAATCTGAAATTAAACCATTAAAATATAAATCTATATATATACGATAAGGATAACGACAATGAGAGCTAGGGATGATAAAGGTTCATAAACACTAATTTTTTTTTTTTTTTTTAGTGAATAAAAATACTAGTTAATTAATTTTTTATAGTATTAATGTACCATTCTTACCCCAAAAAAAAATAAAAAATGTATTAGTGTACCTTCTT